>NC_028351.1:17328384-17342491 GCF_000741045.1 Vigna radiata var. radiata
CCATTCTTCACTTTCTCAAAAATGCTACAAAACAATGCAAAACAAGCATAATATCGCTAAAAATAGCTTTTGACTCTCTACAGACTCATTTATTGAGTTTTGCTTGATTCTAAGCTCATTCTAAGTAGTAAAGGGAGTAATTTGGTCTAAAAGGACATATGAAAATAACTGTTTTTCAACCTTCATCAATGCGACAACGTGAGGAGTTATGAGAACATCAAAGACAACAATATCGTCCTTCACTTGGAGAAGTAGAACGTCAAAGGCAGAAATATTCTCCTACATTTGAAGAAAGAGAGAAGGAAGCTGAACAACGTCTTTGGCAAAAACAATCCTCTATGCCAAGAGAAATGTTGGGGGAAGCTGAACAACGTTTATGGAAAGAACAACTCTCTATGCTAAGAAAAACATTGGGGGAAATTGAACAATATTGGCAGCAACCATCTCCATCAGAAAGTTGTGAAGAGGCATTCCAACAAGTAATGCAGAATACCATTTCCTTTTCAAAATGTGATGATGAAAGTTGTAAAAGGACAGAGATAGAATTGGGTTGTGCGACTGCATTTCTGAATGATTCTAGGGTTAGTACTGAAGTTAACCCTAGGGAGGAATGCCAAGCCACTATCTCTGAAAGTGATAAGGTTGTTGATGAGAAGAAAATAGAGATAGAGAGAGATGGAGAGGAAAAAGAAACAAAAAAGTTGAGTAAGGGGGATAAAGATGATGATAAGGAAAAAGCAGTGGTTGAGAGAAAAGAAAAAAAGAGAAAAATTGTGAAAATAAAGAAGAAAATAAGAAAAGAGAAAAAGAGAAAGTTGAGAGAAAAGAAAAGTGAGAAAAAGAGGAAGAGAGGAAAGGAGAAAAGATCTTATGAAAAACCCCTTCCTCATTCAAAAAAATATCATATGAAGGAAAAGAAAGTCATGTGCTTTATGGAGATCTTCAAGAAATTGGAGATTAAAGTTCCTATGATTGAAACATGGAAACATATGCTTGGTGTTCTCAACTTTTTGAAGAAATTCAGCAGGAAGAAGAGAAAGAAAAGAATATCAAGCAAAGGGAGTATCAACACCTATTGATGGGTATTTGAACTTTACCAGGTAAAGCTAGTGATAGAAAAAGAGCGCTTACTAGGAGGCACCTTAGTGATCCAAGAACAATATCTTTGTAATTTAATTTTTAAATCTTGGTGATGTAATTATGAACAATTTTTAAATTTTTGTGTATTGGGTAGCATCTACTGAGGGATGCTAAAATTTTATATGTATCTACTGAAGGATACAGGTAAGTACACCTACTGAAGGGTGTTGGAGGCACTTACTGATGAGTGCTAGATAGGTTTGGGTCAGGCTCGTGACGTTAAAAAAGTGCTACCTGGGAGGCAACCCAGTTGATTCATCTATGTTTAGCTTTGTGTTAAGTGTATTGCATGTTTGAATGTTGCATTTGAGAGGGGAAAGGCATGTGATTGAAAAATTGAGGGTCGAAATTAAGTGCTACAGGATGAGATTGCTCAAAAGAAAGCAAAAAAGAGAGGAAGAAAATCATCGCAAAATCGTTGAGCGGTCTATTTGACCGCTGAGCGGTTGCGGCGTATACCAGCTCGGGTTTTGTTAAAAGCTGATCGATTTTTAGGTTTTGCACATTGAAACCTTGTCTTTGCTGTTCGCCCAAGCGGTCTCCTTAAGCCTTAGCACTTCTCTTTAACTTTTAAGAGCTTTTTAAAGAGATTTCCCACTTTTCTCATCACTTACTCACAAAAATCTCAATTTTCTACCACTATTTTGTCAAATTTGGGGTTTTTGTTGAGGGTTGTGCATTAGAGAGGCATTCATCATCAATTAGGAGCAAGTTTAGAAAGCATCTAAGATCTCCACTCAAGTAAGTTGTGCAATTTCATTCTTAGGGTTTCTAATTGAAATTTGTTGAAGAACATGCTTAGGAACATGATAAATTAGGGTTTTTGATTTCTATGCATGATTTGATGAAATAGAAATTTTTTGAACCGATTGAATTGCATGAAATTGATCTTGAATGGTGAATTTAGTGTTAGAGTGGAGATTAGGACCTTTGAAAGAGGGATTTTGAAAAACCCAGCCGAAAACCACTGAGCCGTCTAGTTGACCGTTGAGCGGAATTCATTAGATTTTGGGTTTTTTGATTTTTGAGATGCTTGGACGCTAAAGGGCCCTGTTTTTCCTTCAATACTGGACTGTGTTTGTGCTGGAAATTTAATTGATGATGTGCTAACCTCTAAATGATAAATTTTTGTGATGTTATTGGATTTATTTGACACAGGAATGTCATCCTCAAGGAGAGTGAAGACTATGGGCAACAAGAGAAAGGAGCTAGAAAGGCCAAGGAGATTCTATTCTTCTTGGTTCCTTTCTAAGAAGCATGAAGAGCATTAAGTGATTGTACAAGAGAGGCATTTATTGATGGAGAGGAAGGCCATGTATATTCCAGACTTGGCACCAGAGTTTAGATTGGAGATTGAGAGGCGAGGCTGGGAGAGATTGACCACCTATCCTAAACCAACTAGCATTGAGCTGGTGAAGGAATTTTATGTCAATGCCTTGCCAAGAAGAGGAGTATCAACTGGGAGGTACATGAGCTATGTGAGGGGACAGATCATCAGATACGACCCCAACACCATCAACAACTTCCTGGGTACTAAGTGGCCAGGAGAGCAGTGTAGGTATGCTACTCTTACAGAGGAGTACAGGGATTATGAGGACATCGAGAGGGTGATGTGTATCTCTGGGAGACACTTTCAGAGGAACCCTAACGGAGCGCCAATCAACTTCATTAGGGCGGATTTGACTCCCCTGGCAAAGTACTAGATGACATTCACTCATGTCAACATACAGCCATGCTCCCATGTCTCCGACATTACTGCATGCTGAGGCAAATGGATGTTAATGTTGGTGAGATCATCGCCAACGAGAATCAGAGTTGCGCTACTACTATTAGTAGTAGGACACCGTTGGGACATTCGTCCCTGATTACATACCTGTGCCAGCAGGCTGGGGTGGACACTGCAGTTCCACCTTATGAGAGGACGAGGAGGGCTTTTGATGCCTCCTATTATCATCAGTTTTGTGGAGGTGACGACCCATCTGGAGCAGTTCCTAGGAGAGCAGTAGCTCAGCAAGAGGATGCACCTGCAAATGCATCGGCACAACACATTGAGCCTTTCCAGATGAGGGACATGTATATGTCCATGATGGAGGCTAGGATGGAGTCTCTCCGCAGAGGGCAGGTAGCTACTATAGATATGATTATAGGATTATATGACATGCCACCAGTGCACAGGTGGACTATGGACGAGTTCCATAGTACGATGGCTTGGCCTCAGGAGCAGGCATAAGGCAGTGGGTATCAAGCAGCTGGAGCACCAGGCAAAGATGAGGATGATCAAAAGGATGATGATTTTGAGGATGCACAAGAAGGTGATGAGTATGACTCAAATTAGGACATGGACTGATAGGACATCTACTGATGGATGCCAGCACTAAGACAGGGATTTTTCTTTTTCTTTTGTACTTTGGATTTATAGAATAGGTTAAACTTTATTTTTGTGTCTATGCTTGGCTTGTACACTGATTCTGATGATGGTTTGATGATATTGCATGATGAGTTATTTGATGATGATTGAAAGTGGTTGATGATTGAGACTATGTAAAAAAATGTGTGGTGATTTATGATACTAAGAAGAGTGTATGAATGATGTGTGAGAAAGCATGTTGTGTGAGGTATTGAGCTCCAGAGTTTTCATTGATATATGTATTGTTCATAGGGAAGCATGAATGATACTGCCTGAGTCTTGATAGTTGATTGGATTGCATGTTTATGTCATATGATCAAGGCCATGTTTGGAAGCCCTCACTTAGCCAAATTTTTGCCCAAAGTGATTAAACGTTATACCCTTTTTGAACCTTAGCCTTAAATAGGACAAAAACCCTTGTTTTCAATTAATTACTTTGAGTTGGGTTGAGAATAATTGTATGTATTGAAAAAGTTCAAGTTTGGGGTTGTTTGGGGAAAGTTAAAAGGCAAAAGAAAATCATTGAGATCAAGTGTTGAAAAAGAAAATGCATGAGAAAAGATAGAGAAGAAAAGATAAAACATGAAAGATGAGCTCAATAAAAAGAAAAGGGAAGAAGTTGGGAATGAGTGAGATTAGTGAAAAAGAGAGTTTGTACTTGAACTTTGAATGATAAAATAGCTCTCTTGACTCAAGGATTTTGTGATCTAGGAAAACCAATTTTTCTTGTTAACACAACCTCATTATAAGCCTTGGAAAAGTCCTTGTGATGACATTTGCATGTGAGAATGTTGATTGTTTTAGATGAAGGGCAATTTTGTTTTATGTGTCATGTGAATAGTTGAGAGTGGAGTGTCCTCCTAAACACTTGAGTGATTGAGTGAAACACTTGCTTGGTGAGAATTTTTGAATTCCATGTTTGCATTTATGCTTAGTGGATTGATCATTCATGAAAAAAAAAACATTTGTTGGGAAATATGTGATTATGTGAATTGAATTGGATTGAAAGTATGTATGCATTTTGATAGGATTCCACTGAAAATCTGAGTTGAATAATAACTTGTTGTAAAGAAAATGAGTTTTGAAAATATTGAACTAAGTGGAAAACCAAGTTTTGTTTTGTTTGCTTAAGGACAAGCAAAGTTCTAAGTTTGGGGTTGTGATAATAGTCCAAAAAATGGTTATTTTCATGCTTAAATATGATATCAAAACACACCCTTTGTGGCTTAGAATGAGTTTAAAATCAAGTAAAACACTTAGTTGAGTCATGGGAGAGTCAAAAGTTGGTTTTAGAGATATTATGCTTGTTTTTGCATTGTTTTGCAGGGTTTTGATGAGAATTGAAGATGAAAGTGAATTAGGATGGACTTAGACTCAAGAAGGAAGAAGAAAAAGGAAGAAAAGAAGAGTCTATGAACCACTGAGCGGCCAAAATCAACGCTGAGCGGCTAGAGCGATTAGAGGCAAACCACTCAGCGGTTAAATTGACCACTACGCGGTGGCACGACTAGAGGGAAACCGTTGAGCGATTTAATTAGGCGCTGAGCGGTTATCTTTCTTCATTTGGCTTAGATTCTGTTATCTTTTTGGTCTATAAATAGACCCAGTGCGATTCAAATTGTAATCTTTTGGCCAGCAGAGACGCCTAGAGTTGTTCTACACACCTTGGAGGAGGTTCCTTGGATGCTTAGGCTCCAATCTACCAAATTTAGGGTATATTCTTCCATTCTTTCATTATTTTTCATCTAGATTCACCATGTCCATGGTGAAATAAATCCTAGGTTGTTGGGGAACAATGTAATCTTTTGAAACTCTCTTATATCAAAATTTTTATCTTCTTTATATGCTTGCATATGCTTACTTTATCAATTGTTGGGTTCCTTACCTTTGCTTAATGCTTTTATCGTTTAACTCATTCGATAAATGTTGTTTGTCTTTATTGATACGGAGACGTACAGTAATGTCATGAACTGGGGGGAATTCCTTGATTAGGCTAATACCACCTAGAAATATGGATAGGACAATTAATTGTATTTTGCTTCCGTTTATCATGCATTATTAGTTACTAGGGAAGGCTAGAGATAGCAAGCCAGTAATTGGTAATAGGCTCTTTTCGCCAAGAGATTGGGTTTAGGGTAGACTAAGAAAGTTTGCATGCTAAAATGATAAATAAGCTAAGTAGATAAGAACAGTAGATATAAGAGGGTGGATAAGATGAAATTGTAAACCCCAACAACTCCATTCATCCATAGTTTCTTCTAGCCAATTGATTCACTGCATCTTGCATGTTTATTTTCGTCTTTTGCATTCAAAACCTAAATTTAATTTTTTTCTCAAGTGTTATGCAATTGGTTTACACGAAAGTTAAGGCCTAAGAGTCCTTTGGGAGACGATACTCAGATTTACCCGTTTTATATTACTTGATAACGATCTGGTACACTTTCTAGGGACTTAACAACGCTTCAGTTGGAGGCGACATAAAGAAAAAGACTGAGGACGAGGCTTATGATTTAATTGAAAGTATGGCAGTGAATGAGCAAGGGACGCATAGCGAAAGAGGTTCAACAGCTCAAAAAAGGGGAGTTCTACATTTGCCTGTTGATGATGCATTACTAGCTTAGAATCATCTTCTCAATTAGAAACTGGATAATTTAACAAAGGTTCCAACTCAACTTCCAAAGGAGATCAGGAATGTATCTTAGGTGCAGCAGCTTTGTGATTTCTGTGGTGGTGACCATATCAATGGTCAATGTGCAGTGCCAGAAGATATGCAAGAAGAGGCAAACTATATGGGTAATTAATTCCAATATAGGCAGGGGTACGGGAATAACCATCCTAGTATTGGGCAAAGTCAAAATAACCCATCTAGGCAAATAAGAGGCCTTTTCAACAATAGACCGTAGCAACAACCACCCTTGTGGCAACAGGTGGCCACTTGACAAAGAATGTGAGAGATCTCAATGATAAATTTGAAAAATTTATGAAGGTGTATGAATCTCACTATGCGAGTCATCAAGCTAATTTCAAAACTCTGGAGATGCAGATTGGTCAATTGTCAAAGAAGGTGGAAATCATAGAGAAAAATCAATTTAGGGCTAATACTGATGTTAACCCTAAGGAAGAATGCAAAGTTGTGATGACTAGGAGCAAGAGAAAAGTAGAAGAAGAAGTTGTTGAGATAGATAGTAATGATGAGGAAGATGAGGAGATGAGAGAAAATATTATTGAGATAGAGAGCAGTGAGGAGGAAGAAGAAGAGGAGAGGAGAGAAAAAATTTTGAAAAAAAGGAAGAAAAAGAGAATAAAAATATGAGAAGAGGAAGTCATTATGGACCATTCAGGGAAATTTTTAATCAAGTGACTATGGTTTCTTCAATTAAAATGTTCCCCCAAATTCCTGGTTACTCCAAGCGAATAAAGTACTATCTTGGAGAGGTCATAGATCTTGATGAAGAAGAAGAATATGAAGTGTGCAAGGCCTAGAAGGAGAAACCATTCACCGAAGATGAAGGATCTTTAATGGTAAATTCCTTGGTCTTTTGAATTGTGTTTGATGTAGGAATGACATGTTCTTTAAGAAGTGTGAAAACCAAGGGAAACAAGAGAAAGGAGCCAAAGAGACCTCCAAGATTTTATTCTCATAGATTTTTCTCTAGGAAACATGAGGAGCACTTCCAGACTGTACAAGAGAGGCGATTGTTGATGGAGAGAATAACAATATTCATCCCAACCTTGGCTCCTCAGTTTGGTGCAGAATTGGAAAGTAGAAACTGGGAAAAGCTGGCTACGAACCCTGCACCAGCAAATATTGAAGTTGTGAAGGAATTTTATACTAATGCTCTATTTAGAGGAGTGCAGATAGAGAGGTACAGATTCTTCGGTACAGAATGGGCTGGTGAGCAGTGCCAGTTTGCATTGAACATCTGAGAGTGCTCAGATTATGATGGTATTGAGAGGGTGCTCTGTATACCTGGAGGGAATTTTTACAGAAACCCGAATGGTGTTCGCATTAAGATCAAGAGGGCAAATCTGACACCCCTGGCAAGATATTGGACAACATTTACTCATGCCAATGTTCATCCCTGTTCCCATGTTTCTGAAATTACTTTTCACAAGGTCATATTTATTTACTGCATGCTGAGGTAGTTGAATGTGAACATTGGCGAGGTCATCGCTAATGAGATAGAGAGTTGCGTTGCTACTGGGAGCAGCAGGACACCATTGGGACATCCTTCCCTCATTACACATCTGTGCCATCAGGCTGTGGTGGATACTTCCATTCCACCGTTTGAGAGGCCTAGAAAGGCCATAGATGTTGCGTACTATAGAAAACATTATGGAGGAGATGAGGTGGTTGAACCAGTGCCTAGGAGACGTCCTAGGAGAGGAGCAGTTAGGTAGGATGAGCCAGCACACCACGCAGAGCCATTCTAGATGATTGACATGTACATGTCCATGAAGGAGGCTAGACTGGAGGTTCTTCGTAGAGGGCAAGTGGCCACAACTGAGATGATAGTGGGCTTGTATGACACACCACCAGTGCATAGATGGAGTATGGACGAGTTCCATAGTGCTATGGCATGGCCACAGAAGCAAACACAGGGCAGTGGATGTAGAGCAGCTGAAGCTCTAGTGATGGATGACGATGAGGAGGATAATGCCTTTGAGGATGCAGAGGCTGGAAATGATGATGATTCTGAAGACAGTATGAGGTGATTGGACATCTACTGATGGATGTCATATGCAGAGAGCAGGGTTTATTCTTCTTTTTCTTTTGTAATTTGAACTTGTAGTGTTGGTTTGCTTCAGTTGAGTAGTGTGGGTTTTTGTGAACTTGTTTGAACATCTTATCTGATTGTGGTTTGTTTTATTGCATGATTAGTATGCTTGATGATGCTTGATGTGGATGATGATTGAGATTGTTATATATGCTTTTATACAGGTGAATTGTTCACAAGCTAAGTGAACAGATGCATGATGAGTTATGATTGTGGTTATGATGCTAAGTAGGATGTATGATTGAATGATTGAGTAAGCACATTTGAGTGAGGTTTTGAGCTTCAGAGTGCTTGTTGATATATTTGTTATCCTATTGAAAGCATGAATGATATTGTCTGAATCTGTATGATTGATTGAATTACATGCTTATGTCATATGATCAAGGCCATTTTTGAAAGCCCTTACTTAGCCAAATTTTTGCCCAAAATAAAGAGAACCATATGTTCTACGCTTTTTGAACCTTAGCCTGAGACACTTTGAAAACCTTGTTGAGAAAAATCTTTACGTTGAGTTGAGTTGAGAAATATTTTATGGTATTGATAAAGGTTCAAGTTTGGGGTTGTTGGGGGAATTGAAAGGCAAAAGAAAAAGCATTGAGCAAAATGTGTTGAATGTTGAAAGGATGAGAAAAATAAAAATTAAAAGAAATTAAAAGCATGAAAGATGAAGCTCGATGCAAAAGAAAAAGGGAAGCATGAAAGATGAGTACATTGGTTGGAAGAGAGTGTGTGCTTGAACTATGTATATTTAATAACTCTCTTAACTTAAGGATTTTGTGATCTGAAAAACCAATATTTCTTGTTAGCCCAACCATGTTATAAGCCTTGAAAAAAGTCCTTGTGATGACATGTGTGTGTGAGAATGTTGGTTGTATTAGATGAAAGTCAATTTTGTTGCATGTGACAAGAGGATAATAAAGAGAAGATGACCTCCCAAAACACTTGAGTGATTGAGTGAAACACTTTGCTCGAAAAGGATTGCTGAATTTATGATTACATCTGTGCTTAGTGGATTGGTCATTCATAAAAATAGCATCTGTTGGAGAATATGTGATTATGTGAACAATCTGTGAACTTAAATGAGTTGAAGCATGTTTGCATCTTCATTGGATTTAATTGAAGAGCTTAATTGAATAATTACTTGTTGTGAAAGGATATGTTTTGAAAAATGTTGAACCATTTTGATGATAGGTGGAAGGTAAACTTTTGTTTTGTTTGCTTGAGGACAAGCAAAGTTCTAAGTTTGGGGTTGTGATAACGGTACTATTTTAGGTATGTATCGAAGCTTAATTAGAACTGATCCAGAATGAACATCATATGAGCATGAAATTGCTTTTGCAATTGGCTTGGTGATAGACTGGAAAGTCAGATTGTACCTAAATTGGTAGTAAACCGATCTGCATAAGCTTTGAGGTTCAGATTTTGAGTGTTTATTTTGTTTCAGCATCTAGTTCATTGTTGAACATCTCAATTTGAATTCTCAGTGTCATTCTCCAGTTTTAAATCTTTGTGTTAAACTCATTTTGAGTGCTCAAAAATCCTTTTCTTTCTGTGTATTAAAATTTGGATGGTGGAGTTGTTAATTTTTCAGCATAATAGGAGTTGAACTAGTCAAAATCTGCTAGCATCTGCTTTTGCATCCAAATGCCGTGTCAACAAGTCTTATTAAGCAATTGAAATTTGGCTCTGCAAAGTATTTTTGACTTGTCTCAATTCTGCATAATTTTACGCTTAACACCACTAGTTTTAATCAACAATTGTTTGAAAGCAAGCTGCATAAATTCAATTTGATTGAACAATGCGATTTGGTGCATGCTAATCATTTACACTTATAGCAAAAGCTTGGTATTGTGTACTGAACATTTCAAAAGAAAAGGAAAGATGAAAACATCATAAAAGCAAAATAGTATCCCTTAAAAAGCTGATTGACCAGTACAAGTGAAATTACACAATTCTAGTACATCAAATTGAATTTCCTCTCAGAAAAATTGTCAAAAAGTTTGAATCAAAATTTATTTGCATCCAATTTCGATTCTGTTGCAGCTTGTTTGCGTTTATTGCATTTTAGATCTGCTCTAGCACTATTCCTAAGATCACTTTGCTGTGCCACCTTGTTTACTACCCATTTTCTTGCTTGTATTGATGTTCTTGGTTGTGTCTATCAATAGTAAAATCTGTTCTGCTGTTCATAATTGAAGCCTTTTCTTGCTTTCATAATCTGATCTAGAGCCTGTCTTGAGCTAGTCTGATCTGTTGTGATGTCAATTCCTTTGTTTTAGTGGTTGTCCTGTTCTGTTTTACATGTCTGTCCATTACTGTGAACTTTGCCATAGCCTAGCCATATCCATTTCTTGATTGAGAAGCTATTATACTCTGGGTTTTTGGAAATTGAAAGAAAGGTTGTGTGCTTGGTAGCATCTTAGGTGGTGGTGGTCTAAAAGACTCTCCAACCTTGAACTGACAAGGGAGAATCTCCCTTCCAAACCTTTCCATTTTGTGAGCTTTAAAAGTTTTAATGAGAAGCCTGAGTGATGTCAGATTTGTAAGGCTGACTTAGCCTAATTTGCTTGGCAATTTGTGAGAGAAAGTGATCTTTACTTAAACTGTTGCTAACTGTTTTGAGAATGCTCATTGTGTAGATTGATTAAGTTGAGGGAATGCAACCCATTGATCCAAGAGAGACAGTTTTATTGCCTTAAAATTGATTGTTACATTCTGTTGCATTCATTTTATAAACTAATTGTTGAATAACTGAGTCATAATTGTTTGAAAATGATGGTTGATGTCACGGTTTAACTGAGCATGTTGAATGCTGATTTTTGAGTTGGTGAATTCTGCATTGATGTGTGCATCACCTGATTTTGTTTGGAGTTTTAGTTTGAGCAGAAAATTACTGAACCAGCAATAGCAGAAACACTTCACATGGAAGATTTGAAATTAAGGGAGTTGATTGTTTAAATTGTCTTATTTGTTATGGCTTGAAATTGTTGGAATTTGTTGGAATTGGGTGGACTGCTGATCTCTGGATTGAAATTCTCTGTAGACTTGAACTGGTTGGTCTTAAGCAAGCAAGAAGCACCAAGTTGAGCAAGAGACTCCTAAAGGATAGGACAACATCTTTGGTCACGTGATTCTTGATGAGCTGGACTATACAGTAGTGTAGCAGCATTGGACCGTAGCAGATTTATTTTCTTTTTGTAATTTTCTTTGTTTTCTTGTTTTGTGTATTTGATGGGCTTGTGTCATCCCACTTCCATTATTAGTTTTAGCTTTTTTGTTGTAAAAGGGCCTTTTATAAAGCCCAAGTAGATTAGAAGAGTTCCTAGTGCTCTCTCCAACTCTTGGCACCTTTAACTGTTTTCTTTTATTGTCTGATTGTATGTTTCACGTTAGGTGTGACTTTTGTCACATTAAAGTCCAATGTTTTTGTCTCTCACGTTTTAGGGGTCTTATTAGAGTCCGTAATTGTTTTTGTGTTTGTGTGTTCTTTGAGTTTAAAAAGGATTTTGTTTTAAAGGAAAATTAGTTAGTAGCTTAAGGTAAATCTGGCTAAGGTAAGACTTGGTATTTAAGTAACCCTAGTGGTTTACCTCTCTTATCTGGGATTTGTCTAAAGTGGAAGCTTTTAGTCCTTTATATTAAGAAAACTTTTGAAAGCAAAGATGTCTTGTTATAGTTCATATAGGTCTTCTTCTAGGTCTTCTAGTTCATATAGGTTGTCTAGTTTAGATAATGTTGATGAAAAGTTTAAACAAGCTAGGAATCTTCCATTCTTTGGTAAAGACATAGGTGCATTAACATACCTAGCTTGGGAAAAAGAAATTGATAACATTGATCCTTGGTTTTATAGAGAGAGTCAATCTTATATCCTTAGCATTTATCTCTCTAAGTTAGAAGAACATGCAAGTGAGTGGTGGGATGAAAGGCAATACCAAGTTAGGAAAGGTAGAAAGTCCACGATTAGGGATTGGAGTGAATTAAAAGCTTGCATGAGAAGAAAGTTTGTGCCTTCAAGCATCAAAAGAAACCTAAAACTAATTAGAGATTGCATTGAAAATGGAAAAATGTTTCTTGAGAGTTTAAGTGATCATGGGTTTCTTAGGAGAGAATTAGAATTTGGAGCCAAACTTAAAGAGATCAAGGATAAGAAGAGAGAAAGAGAAGAAAAAGAGAGAATACAAGAAGAAAGGAGAAGAGAAGAAGAGAGGAGAGAAGAAGAAAAGAAAGAGAGAGAAAAATAGAAAAGAAGAGAAGAAGAGAGAAGAAAAAAGGAAGAGATAAAAGAAGAGAGAAGAAGAGAAAGAGTGATGACAGAAGAAGAAGAGAAGAGAGAATTGCAAGAGCGAGAAAATAGAGAGAAGAAGCAATTGTTATTAAGGGCAATTCCTACTCTTACCATTATCATGGAACCTAAAAGGGAAGGTTTCTAATTCTTTACTTCTTTTCCAATCATTGTTGAGTCTTCAAACATTAAGTTCTATTTCAAACCAATTGCCATTCCATATTCAATGAAAACATTTTCAAAATATGGCAATTCAAATCTTGAGTTATTATTATCTTCAAGAAAACAAGTAACTCAAGACAATAATGAATTTGGACTTCTAGCATTTTCAAAGATTACATATCAAAATATTAGAAGTTCTTAATCTTTTGTGTTTATACAAAATTTCTTCCTTGGATTGATATTAATTGAAGATATATTTGATCCATATTGCAGATTTGTGTTTGATCCAGGAGGAAGAAAAGTGGATCTCAAAGAATAAGGCCACTTCAAGATGGCCATGCTCCCAAGACTGTGCGGAGCTTCTTCATAAGGCGATTGCCAGATTTGAGGACAAATTTTTTCTTAAGAGGAAGGATTTGTGTTTGATCCAGGAGGAAGAAAAGTGGATCACCAAGAATAAGGCCACTTCAAGATGGCCATGCTCCCAATACTATGTGGAGCCTCTCCATAAGGCGATTGCCAGATTTGAGGACAAATCTTTTTTTAAGAGGGAGGGTATGATGGAATCCTTCCTGACACAGTCTTCTTAGTTGTATTTTTACATTTCATTGTACACGTAGTTTAGCTTGCAAGGAGCTGTTGACGGATTGGCAAGCGTACCAAATCGTTCAAGTAATATAATTGGTAAAACCCAATATCGTTCTTCCCAAGAGACTCGAAAGGCTTTCTCGTTCACGTGAATTAAAATAATAAGACTTGAAAATAAAAATAATTAATTTGATTTGAGAACAAAAATATTAACATGCAAAAGAGATTGATTCAAATGACAAGGAGAAAACAATGGATGAATGGAGTTGTTGGGGGTTTACAATTTCATCATTTTCCGCCCTCTCTTATCTACTCCTCTTGAATTATTAGTTTGACTATTTAATTTTCATGCGACTTTCTTAGCCTACCCTTAGCCCGATCCCTCGGCGAAAAGAGCCTAATATTAACTACTGGCTTGGTATCCCTAGCCTCCCCTAGCAATTAATACCGCATTATAGAACAGAAGTTAACGCAATTGATCGTCCTATCCCTATCCCTAGGTGGATTGCAAAATCAAGAAATTACTCACCAGTTCATGACATTACTGTACGTCCCCGTATCAATAAAGACAAACAATAGTTACTGAATGAGTTAAACGATAAAGGCCTTAAGCACAGATGAGAACCCAACAATTAACAATCAAACATATGGAAACCATATAAATAATCAAGAGTTTCAATAAAAGAGAGTATCAAAAGATTACATTGTTTCCCCCAACAACAATAGGGTTTATTTCACCATAGACATGGT
>NC_028351.1:17342972-17380187 GCF_000741045.1 Vigna radiata var. radiata
GTGCGTCGACTCTTCAAATCTTCAATTTTCTTCTCTTTTCTTGAGTCTACGACCTTTATCTTCAGCTCCATTCTTCATTTCCTCAAAATAGCTACGAAACAATGCAAAACAAGCATAATATCACTAAAAACAGCTTTCGACTCTCTACAGACTCATTTATTGAGTTTTGCTTGATTCTATGCTCATTCCAAGTAGTAAAGGGCGTAATTAGGTCTAAAATGACATATGAAAATAATTGTTTTTCAACCTTCATCAGGAGCATGGGTCACTATAAATACCTAGCTCCTCACTTGTATTTGGTACTTTTGAGATTGATGAGAATAAACTTTTCTAATTCAGAAAATTATTCTCTCTTGAAAGTCATATGCCAGAGAGTCCAAAGACCTCTAGCCACCTTCCAAAGCACACTTCCTATTTTTTACTTTTCCATTTGTCCATTGTGCTTTTCTCTCACCAGACGCTGCCACCATACGACGTCAACCATTCCTTCGCTGACACCTCCTACATCCACGAGTCAGCCTCTTTCTTCGTTCATTGCACTTCATTCTCGCATCCTTCAACAGAAGCTCATTTCTTACATTTTTCACATCTCAGAAACCTCACATTAGGTTTTCCTCTCAAGCATCTCCATACACCAAATCAGGTTATCTTCTTCACAGATCCACACTCTTCTCTTTGATTTTTGAGTTCCTAAACCCTAGAACCTCCATTTCTAGGTTTTCTCCCAACTTTCACCGATTGATTTTCATTTTAGCCGATTAAAACCTCTGTTGAACCGATCCAAACCTTGTTCACCGATTAAACTTCAACTTCCACCGTTTAATCGGTCCAAATCCAGTTTCCCTTTTTTTCTAGGGTTTCATTGTGTTCATTTTCCATATCCATCGAGTCAGCTCTTTTAGAGCTTTGTTTTCATCATTCCGCTGCGTCGTTCATCGTCGGAGAAGCTTCGAGGAGGTCCGCATCGCCTGTCGATCAACTTCCTTGGAGCCTTCTTCCATAAATACTGTTTGTATAATCTATGATACACTGCATTGTGCATCTGAACTGGTTCTGATATCTATGCATAATGACATGGGGAGTATTACATTTTACACATTTTTCACTCTCATGTTGCTGTTTTAATTGTGTTATATGCAGAGTACTTGAATGTTCTAACTATAATATATCTTTTGTTACTCTGTGTTGTATTGAAATGTACAAACATGGTTGGTTATATTAATCATGGTTGTGCATCATCAAAAAAGGGGGAGATTGTTGACAACACAATTTCTATATCAATCTAGTTTTTTATGATGACAACACATTACTTAATAACAAGCATATGTTGTTACTGCTTTATATGTTCTTATGCTGATTGATTGTGATATTTGTTGAACATGTTTATGAACTTTGTTACATGTTCCTATGTTAATTGATTGATATATATATATATATATATATATATATATATATGGAACATGTTTATATGCTTTATGTGCTATTTGAAACTGCATCATTACAAATGTTTTACTGCACATGTTTCAAAGCTGAAAACCACAAGCACTTTTATGAACTTATTATTGTGCGAAAAAGTTATAGTAAAGTCAACTACATTACTAGTGGGTTCGACTATGCTAAAATCTTTGTACAGATTTTGAGATTCAGTGTTGTGTGATATTTTGAGAAGAAAAGAATTTCAAAATGTTGTACATGTTGATAGTCGACTATGTGCGCCACACATTCAACTGTATCTATTGTGTGATTTGAAATTTTGTTATGCTCTTGCACTCTAACGGCTATATTTTTGAAAGTTAGTTGAGCATTGATGACTTAGTCAACTGTATTAAATGTGTTTTTTTTTTTGTTGACTGTATGCTCCCTGGTTGACTGTTCTGTTATAACTGTCATAATTCAATCGACTGTATTAGTAGCATATTCAACTGAGAATGTGTCTGATTAACAGAAATCTATAAATAGGCTTAACACAATTTGTTCAGGAATTTTTGATGATCTAACAATTTCATTTCTGTTTCAGATTCAATTCTATGAGCTCCAAGAATTCTCCAACAAGACAGTGGTGATCTTTCTTGAAAGAGATTCTTAAGGGAGATTTTCTATGCACACATTGATTGATCAACATCTGCACGAACAAGGTGTTTTGCGTTTGATCACGTCAGGCTTGGCATCCTTGAAGGCTGCTGAATTGAATTTTCGGCTTGGTATCCGTGAAGACTGCTAGTTTTGGACCTGTTGTGATACAGGGGGATAGTTCATTCTGAGGATTGTTTAGAGTGGTTAGCAGATTGCAGAAGAGGGGATTCTTGCTGCAAGTCTTGCTGGTTTTCTGCCTATAGTTTGGTTTTGGGTTAGAGAGGAGATTTATATTTTTGATGTGGAGGTCTTCTATAAATTCTTTGTTGTAAAAACCACAACCATTATAGTGTATTTGCTTCTTGGGTTGGAAGGACACTGACTGTAGGCATTGTTAGCCCAACCAGTATAAAAACCTATGTTTGATTTTATCTATCCCTTCTCTTTTACATTTACAGTCGACTTTAAGTTTCACACAGTCAACTACGTTTTTCCGCTACTTACAAATTTTCATTACTTACATTTCAAGAAAGTTCAAAAAGTTTCATACTTTGTTTTCAAGATTGCGAAGAAGTTACTTTTGATACAACACCAATTCCCCCCCCCCCCCCTCTTGGTGTAGAAAAGAAGCCTACCTGTTTTCCAATAGTTTTCTTTTCTGAAACATATGTAATGTAGTCACATATGATATCTCATGTGAAAAAGACAGTGGATATGCATACATATACAAAATCAACACAAACATGTTCTTCAAGAATACACACACGGTAACAATTTGAACATGCAACACATATCAATACATGTGTTATTAATAATGTGTTGTCATCATCAAAAACCAGAAATACTGTGAGATTAAGGTTTAGCTAAACCGGTGCTTCCCTTATCAACAATCTCAACAGATTACAATACTAACGTAATCAATTATTTTGCGTCTGTCATGATGAAAATTATAAATTGACGTATTACATGCAATTTTGAAACTTTTGATCATTTTTACACTTTCATATTTGATATCTTTGATCTAAGAAAACTATTATGGATTGTTGAGACGCTCCAAGAATAAAGAATTGAAGAATTGGAAGAAACTTGAAGGATTCTTAAGAGGAACATTGTGGACATGATTGGATGATCTTTATTTGCACTATTGAGGGGTTTCTGCATTGATCAGGAACGAGTATAATGCAATCTTGGATTGTTCTGCCCTTTTCGTGCATGACAGGAAGAAGAGTGAGGAGCTCTCAAACTTTGAGATGTGTTCTCAAAGGGGTTCTACAACAAGAATGTGTGGTTCTTAGTGTAGGTGTTTTATTTCTATATTTGATTGTTGAGTGGGAAAGGTGTTTACATTTGGGACAGCTCTGTAAAACCTTTGGTGTAAAATTCAAATCATTATAGTGAAAGATGTTGGAAAACAGGTAGGCTCCTTTATACACCAAGAGGGGGGGGTGAATTTGGTGATGTTTCAAAAATATGTTCTTTTCGCAATCTTGAAAACAAAGTATAAAGCTTTTTAAACTTTCTTGAAATATAAGCAATCAAAAAATGTATGCAGCGGAAAAAACGTAGTAGACTGCGTTAGAAATAGAGTCGATTGGAATGTAAAAGATAAGGGATAGAGAAAATCAAACAAAGGTTTTAATACTGGTTCGGCCAACAATGCCTACATCCAGTGTCCTTCCATCGGGAAGAATATGCACTATAACGGTTGGGCGTTTTACAACAAGGAATTTATAGAAGACCTCCACGTCAAAAATATAAATCTCCTCTCTAACCCAAAACCAAAATATAGTTGTAGAACAAAACCAGAATTGCAACAAGAATCCCCTCTTCTGCAATCTGCAACACCACTTTGAACAATCCTCAAAGTGCACTATCCCACTGTATCACAACAGGTACAATTCCAGTAGTCTTCAAAGGATGCCAAGCCTAGATCACGATTCAGCAATCTTCACAGGATGTCAAGCCTTCAACACGATCAAACAGAAGCACCTTTCTTGTGCAGGTAATTATCAGCAAGTGTAAGCGCACAATGTCTCCTCAATGAATCTCGTTCAAGAAAGATCACCAACATCTTCTTGGAGAATTCTCGGAGCTAAGGAAATCTGAAACATAAATGAAATTTGTCAGTTCATCAAAAGTCTCTGAACAAACCTGTGTTCAGTCTATTTATAGATTTCTGTTATACAGCCAGATTCTCAGTCAAATGTGCTACTAATTCAGTCGACTGTATTATACCAGTTATAACAGCTCAGTCAACATAGTAGCTCGCGGTCAACAAATAACATATCACATTCAATACAGTTGACCAAGTCATCAATGCTCAACTAACTTTTAAAAATATAGCCGTTAGAGTGCAATAGCATAACATAATTCCAAATCAGACAACAGATATAGTTGAATATGTAAAACACATAGTCGACATCAACCATGTAAAACATTTTGAAATTCTTTTCTTCTCAAAACTACACATAGCAATGATCCTCAAAATCTGCAAAAAGACTTTAGCATAGTCGAATCCATTTATAATGTAATTGACTGTACTAGAACTTTGTCACACAGTTAAAAGTTCGTAAGAGTGCTTGTGTTTTTCAGCTTTAAAACATGTGTAGTAAAACATATTAAATGATGCAAAACACATAGCACATAAAGCATATAAACACGTTCCAGATATATATCAATCAATCAGCATAGGAACATGTAACACAATTTATAAACATGTTCAACAAATATAACAATTAATATGCATAAGAACATGTAATAACAACAAACAACATATGCATGTTATTAAGCAATGTGTTGTCACCATCAAAAACTAGATTGATATAGAAATTGTGTTGTCAACAATCTCAACAATCTCTCCCTTTTTTTATGATGCACAACCATGATTAATAACCAACCATGTTTGCACAGTCTAATTCAAAACAGCAAAATATCAAGCAAAATAAGCAGAATATGATATATATTGAAAATGCATTTTTCCCTTTTCATATTCTCCCCCTTTCATAAGGCTTTCATACAATTTCTTAAATTTCTCCCCCTTTGTGCATTAGCAAAAAAGGTATGCTCTAGATATTTATACTGAAATATCAAACAAAGATGCACCAAAACAGAGATATGCAGTAGTCCATATGCAGTGATGCTTTCATTAGCACATTTAAATCACATGAAAATGATAAGTCCCTCTGAAGTGCAGGCATGTGAAATACAAATGTGTAAAATGTAAAAGTCCCCATGTCATTATGCATGGATATTAAAATCAGATCAGATGCACAATGTGTTAGGAAACATGTTGGCTTCGTTTTACACCAAGATGGGGGGTGAATTGGTATTAGTTCAAAAACAAAATATTTTTGCAATCTTGGTATGAAAATTCAAAGCTTTTGATCTTTCCTCAAAATGCAAGTAATGTAAATTCAGTGCAGCGGAAAAAATGTAGTTGACTGCAAAACAGATAAAGTCGACTGAAAGAAATAGTGTAGGGATAGAGAAAATCAAACACTGGTGTTTATACTGGTTCGGCCAACAATGCCTACATTCAGTGTCCTTCTAATCTTCGAAGCAAATGCACTATAATGGTTGCAGTTTTTTCAACAAGGAATTTATAGAAGCACCACGGAAAAATATAAATCTCCTCTCTAACCCAAAACCAAATATAGATGCACACACAAAACCAAAATTGCAATAAGAATCCCCTCTTCTGCAATCTGAACTCACGTTGAACAATCCTCAACGTGTAACCAGCACTTTTCACAGGATGCCAAGCCTATCACAGCACGCTTCACAAGTTGCCAAACCTATCACAACACACTTCACAGGTTGCCAAGCCTATCACAACAAACTTCACAAGTTGAGAAACCTTCAGTCAAATACAGCAGTCTTCGCAGGATGCCAAGTCTTCTTTGTGCAGATGTTGATCAAACAGTGTGCGCAATTGACTCCTCAATCTGAATCTCTCTCATGAAAGATCACCACGGTCTTCTTGGAGAATTCTTGGAGCTTCCAAAACTAAGAACTTTCTCTGAAACAGGATAACAAAAATGTTAGATCACAAAAGTCTCAGAAAAATTCGTGTTTTGTTCTATTTATAGTTTTCCTGTCATTGTCAGTCGAATGGCCTACTAATATAGTCGATTGTATTAAAATAGTTATAACAGACAATCAACACAAAGACTCCCCAGTCAACCAAATCAATGCACATTTAAGACAGTTGACCTAGTCAGTCAATATTAACTAACTTTTGAAAAATATAGTCATTGGAGAAAGTAGGCATAACAGAACTCCAAAAATAACAGCAATACAGTCGAATGGTTGTTACACACTGTCGACTAACACTTGAAAATATACTTTGAAATTCTTTTCAACTCAAAATCTCATCAAGCACGTGTTCACAAAATTTGTACAAAGATTTTAGCATAGTCGAATCCATTCCCAGTGTATTCGATTGAACTAGACCTTTGTCACAACAAATATAAGTTCATAAAGGTGCTTGTGATCTTTTCTTCAAAAATGTGCAGAAGTAATCAAAATCATTTTATCACACATTTCAATACAAGCATGTTCCATACACATAACACATAATCAATCATAGGAACACACATTGCAAATCAATCAAAACATGTTCAATCAAAAGCATTGTTAAAATCAGTTTAGTATTTCAAATGAACATGTAAACCTGGAACTTATGTACTGTTATTAAGCAGTGTGTTGTCATCATCAAAAACCAGTTTGATATAGAGTTTGTGTTGTCAACAATCTCAACACAATGTAGTATAACACAAAGTATACAAAGCAGTATAGTACAAATATGTATCAAAGATAGGATAACAAACACTTTAGTCATGCAATGATACAATCAACAATCTCACAATATTATCTCAAATAAGCTATATAAAGATCAATTTATATTAAAGATAATAACAGATATTCAGAATAAGCAATCAATGAAAGAATAACCAAATTCCAATATTGGAATTGATAACCCTGTTATAGAACAGTCGATTGTTGTATTTCTCTAGTCAAATATATTGCTTTCCAATGTTGTTGAATTCCACTTGTAATTCTAAAAGCAATGTTCTTCCTGCAAAACTTTCAAAAATCCTTTCCAGATCAAGCATTTTAGTTAAGCAAGAATTATAATCAATAGTAACAGAAGTTAGAATATAAAGATGTAAAATTGTTCAAACATATTCGACTTCACACAAGACATAGTCGAATTAAAGAATCAGCTTATACTACTATCATTTAGAATACCTAATTCATTTCGAATTCTAAAAAATCTTTCTTTATTCAAAGGTTTTGTGAAAATGTTAGCCCATTGATGCAAGGTATCAACATATTCGATTCTGATTTCACCTTTAAGAATGTGATCTCGAATGAAATGATGCCTTATTTCAATGTGTTTAGTTTTTGAATATAGAATAGGATTCTTTGCTAATTTTATTGCACTGGTACTATCACAAAGCGATTGTGCACAACAGCTTCTAGCTGCTATGTACTCAGCTTCTATGGTAGATAATGCCACACAAGCTTGTTTCTTTGAATGCCATGAGATCAATGATGATCCAAGTAAGTGACATGTGCCACTAGTGCTTTTTGTGTCTAGTTTACAACCTCCAAAAACTGTAACCAATTAAAAAAATATTTGTACCTTCGGATACCATAGTCCTAGGCCTTTGGTACCTTTGAGGTATTTCAAAATTCTTTTTACAGCAGTTAAGTGTGATTCTTTAGGTGCAGATTGAAATCTAGCATAGAGACATACAATGTGCATTATGTCAGGCCTACTAGCAGTAACATAGAGTAAAGAGTCAATCATACCTCGGTACATTTTCTTATCAACATTTTTCCCAGCTTCATCAAGATGCAAGTAACAGTTGGTTGCCATAGGAGTTGCAGCATCATTGCAATCCAACATTTTGAACCTTTTTAGCAAGTCATTGCAGTATTTGGATTGATGAATGAATATTCCATCTCTGGTTTGCTTGACTTGTAGACCAAGAAAGTATGTTAATTCTCCCATCATAGACATTTGGAATTCTTCCTGCATAATTTTTGAAAATTCTTTGCACAGCATAGGATTAGTTAAGCCAAAGATTATATCATCAACATAAATTTGAACATACAACTTGTCCTTATTTGAACTCTTAATAAATAGAGTTGAGTCAACCTTTCCTCTTGAGAACCCTTTCCTTATGAGAAATTCACTCAGTTGTTCATATCAGGATCTTGGTGCTTGCTTTAGTCCATACAAAGCTTTTCTCAGTCTATAAACATGGGCAGGAATTTCAAAATCCTCAAATCCTAGTGGTTGTTCAACATATACTTCTTCCTTAATATATCCATTTAAGAAAGCGCTCTTGACATCCATCTGATATAGTTTAAATTTTATTGTGGATGCAATAGCAAGTATCCTTATTGCTTCCAATCTGGCTACAGGAACATAAGTCTCGTCATAGTCGATCCCCTCTTCCTACAGGAGCATAATCTTGCTTTGTTCTTTATGATTTCTCCTGAATCATCCATTTTGTTCCGAAATACCCATTTTGTACCTATAACTTGTAACTTAGATCTTCTAGGACTGAGTTCCCATACATTGTTTCTTTTGAATTGGTTCAACTTTTCTTGCATGGCCATCAACCAATTTTCATCATTTAGTGCTTCTTCTACCACTTTAGGCTCAATTTTAGATACATATGAAACATTCATGCAAAACTTATATAATTGCCTTCTTGTAGATACTCCTCTAGAGATATCACCAATAACATTTTCTATTGAAACATTTCTTGGTATTTTCCATACCTTAGTCGATTTTGTTCTGGGAGAGTTGATTTGTTTTATATCATCCTCTTTATCAATTTGTTCAGTATTGACCTCTTTTTCAACTAATTCCTCAAGCAATTCTTCTTCTTCATTAGAATTATCACCTTCTTCAGCTGAGTTCCTGACTTGTTCATAATGGTTTGGATCCATGATGAACTCATCAAATGCAACATGAATAGACTCCTCAACATTCATAGTCCTTTTATTATACACACGATAAGCTTTGTTGTTCAAAGAATATCCTATAAAGATAGCTTCATCTGCTTTAGAGTCAAACTTCCCGAGGCTATCTTTTCCATTATTCAGTACAAAGCATTTTCTTCCAAAGATTCTCAAATGTGAAATGTTTGGCTTTCTTCCTTCCAACAATTCATAAGGAGTAAGCCTTAATATGGACCTTATGATAGTTCTATTTAGCACATAGCATGCAATACTTACAGCATCTACCCAGAAATACTTTGGCATGTCTCTGTCATTCAGCATAGATCTTGCCAATTCCTCCAAAGCTCTATTTTTCCTTTCCACAACTCCATTCTATTGTGGAGTTCTAGGTGTAGAGAAATTGTGAGCAATTCCCATTTCTGCAAGGTAATCATCAAACTCTTTGTTTTGAAATTCTCTTCCATGGTCACTTCTGATAGCCTTGATCTTAAGATCAATTTTATTCTAAATTACAACAACAAACCTCTTAAAAACTTTGAGCGTGTCATTTTTAGCTATACCGATGATTCTCCGTTTGTTATTATCACCATATGTGACATGGGTCGTGGCTTTATAGGAAATATCTGAGAACTTTGTAGGATCTCCAGTCATGTGTCTTGAGCAGTCACTATCGAGATACCATGTAGAACTTTTGGACAGTTGTTTCAAATCAGTTTTGATAATTCTGGATTTTTCCATCATAGTCAATTCTTCTTTAGTCTTGGCCTTCTTGGTATCAACTGGACAGCTTTATTCACCCTTCCTTTTCAGAAACTTTGTAAACTTGTTATCCAGCAAGATTGATCTTTGCATTTCTGAACAAGATTCTTCATTTCAATTTGCCTTGTATTCCAAGTTACCTGTTTCAAAATATTCACAAAAACCATTAGTAACAGACTTTGACTTCTTATTGCAAGATGCAGAAAAAAAATCAATTTTGAGATCATAAGTCTTTTTTGAATGCGAAACAGAAGTCATCCCCAGGTTTGTATAGTCGAATCAGAGAAAAATAGAGTCGACCAGTTTTTCAAATATCTTACGAAAAGCAGCTCTCGTGCCAATTGTTGGAAAACAGGTAGGCTTCTATATAAACCAAGAGGGGGGTGAATTGGTGATGTTTCAAAAATATGTTGTTTTCGCAATCATGAAAACAAGGTATAAAGCTTTTTAAACTTTCTTGAAATGCAAGAATTCAGAAAATGTATGATGCGGAAAAAACGTAGTAGACTGCGTTAGAAATAGAGTCGACTGGAATGTAAAAGATAAGGGATAGAGAAAATCAAACACAGGTTTTTATACTAGTTCGGCCAACACTGCCTACATCCAGTGTCCTTCCACCTGGAAGCAAATGCACTATAATGGTTGCGGTTTTTACAACAAGGAATTTATAGAAGACTTCCACGTCAAAAATATAAATCTCCTCTCTAACCACTAATGCAGAATTGGCTTTTAACGTCAACCCTTAGACGTTAGTTAAGTGGGGATTCGACATAAATTAATGATTGGTGGCACTTTCGTAAATAATTTGTCAATATAAACGTCAGATAAGAGGGGCCCCGACGTCTATAATATGATAGACATGGGGGCCCTCAACCGGTATCTATATGCCCTCATATACGTCGCCTCCTCCTAAAAGACGTCAAAACTAAACGAAAACTTTAATAAAAAATAATTTTTTATTCTATTTAGAAGTCTGTTATGGGGGCAACCGACTTCTAAAGCACCTTAGACGTCAGTTAATGGGGGAACCGATGTCTAAACCCTAAGCCCAGAAATTTAAAAAGTCACTTTTTAACTCCATATAGACGTTTGATCCCGCCAATCCAACTTCTAAAGCACTTTAAACGTCAATTATTGGGGGAACCAACTTCTAAACCCTAAACCCAAAAATTTAAAAAGTCACTTTTTTGCTCCATATAGACGTCTGATCCTGCCAATCCGACTTCTAAAGCACTTTAGACGTCAGTTATCGGGGGAACCGACTTCTAACCCCTAAACCCAAAAATTTAAAAAGTCACTTTTTGGCTCCATATAGACGTCTGATCCTGCCAATCCAACTTCTAAAGCACTTTAGACGTCTGTTATGGGGGGAACCAACGTCTAAACCCTAAACCCAGAAACTTAAAAAGTTACTTTTTGACTTCATTTAGACGTCTGTTATGGGGGGAAACCGACTTCTAAAGCCCTTTAGATGTCTGTTATAGGCGAAACGACTTCTAAATGTCGGCATTAAAACACCGTGATCGCGAGGCAGTCGTTACGCGCACTCATTATTCATCATCATCGTCGCGTTTTCTCTCTACGGGTTACGCTTTTTAGGTTCGTTTTCTCACTTTTGCATCGTTTTAAATTAGTTTTACTCCGATTACATGACTTTTTGATGCATTATCTTTCATTTGAACCGATTAAAATGCATTTTCCTTGGATTTGGTGCAGTTATTCGTCACGTTTTCTCTCTACGGGTTACGCTTTTCACGTTCATTTTCTCACTTTTACACCGTTTTAAATTAGTTTTACTCTGATGACATCACTCTTTTATGCATTATCTTTCATTTGAATCGATTAAAATCTGTTTCATTGGGTTTTGGTGCAGTTATTCTCGTGTGCTTAGGCGGCGTTCTTTAGCGGCGATTTCTTGCGTTTTGCACTCTCCAATCCCCTCTACTACGTTTTTAAAACCATCCAATAAAACAAATATACAATACATTCTCTTCAACTAAATTATAAAATTGTAAACTCGAATTACCATTAGTCAGGAGCAACCTTAAAGACGTCTGACTTGTATGGATCGGACGTTTATATAGACGTCTGGCCTAAAGGGTCCGGCGTCTCATTAACGTCACCCGTATAGACATCGGAAAGAGAACAGACGTTAAAAGCCCAAAATAACAAACGTCTAAATTCCTTTCTGCACTAGTGAACCCAAAACCAAAATATAGTTGCAGAACAAAACCAGAATTGCAGCAAGAATCCCCTCTTCTACAATCTGCAACACCACTTTGAACAATCCTCAAAGTGCACTATCCCTCTGTATCACAACAGGTACAATTCCAATAGTCTTCACAAGATGTCAAGCCTTGATCACAATTCAGCAGTCTTCACAAGATGTCAAGCCTTGAACAAGATCAAACAGAAGCACCTTTCTTTTGCAGGTAATGATCAGCATGTGTAAGCGCACAATGTCTCCTCAAGGAATCTCGTTGAACAAAGATCACCACCATCTTCTTGAAGAATTCTTGGAGCTAAGAGAAATCTGAAACAGAAGTGAAATTTGTCAGTTCATCAAAAGTCTCTGAACAAACCTGTGTTCAGTCTATTTATAGATTTCTGTTATACAGACAGATTCTCATTCGAATGTGCTACTAATTCAATCGACTGTATTATAACAGTTATAACAGTTCAGTCAACATAGTAGCTCGCAATCAACAAATAACAGATCACATTCAATACAGTTGACCAAGTCATCAATGCTCAACTAACGTATAAAAATATAGCCAATAGAGTGCAAGAGCATAACAAAATTCCAAATCAGACAACAGATATAGTTGAATATGTAAAACACATAGTCGACATCAACCATGTAAAACATTTTGAAATTCTTTTCTTCTCAAAANTACACATAGCANTGATCCTCAAAATCTNCACAAAGACTTTAGCATAGTCGAATCCATTTACAATGTAATCGACTNTACTAGAACTTTGTCACACAGTTAAAAGTTCATAAGAGTGATTGTGTTTTTCACATTTAAAACATGTGTAGTAAAACATATTAAATGATGCACAGCACATAGCACATAAAGCATATAAACACATTCCAGATATATATCAACCAATCAGCATAGGAACATGTAACACAGTTCAATAACATGTTCAACAAATATAACAGTTAATATGCATAAGAACATGTAATAACAACAAACAACATATGCATGTTATTAAGGAATGTGTTGTCATCATCAAAAACTAGATTGATATAGAAATTGTGTTGTCAACAATCTCAACAAAAGATATTTCAATCAAAGATTGATTGAAAGGGAAACTGGATGTAGGCATTGAGGCTGAACCCATATAAATCTATTGTTTGTATCTTTTTCATTATCTTTTTACATTTCATTATACACACACTTTACTTACATTGCAAGAAAGTTTAAAAATGATTCTAGATTTGCAAAAAGATTTGAAAAGCATACGTTTTTATAAATCACCAATTCACTCCCCCCTCCCCCCCCCCCACCTTTTGGTGTTGAGAAATAAGACACTTTATTTCTAACACCTTTGATAAAAGAGGGCTAAGATTCGACAAAGGTAAGACAAACCACACTAGTAAAATCAAGAGTACTAGATTTATTAGATTGTCTAGCGAAACATAACTTCTGGGAAGAAGTAGATGTGTACAAGTAACAAGCTAGGACCCAACACAATATGGGTAGCTAAGAACAAAACAATTTCTCTTGCAGATCTGTTTAATGATAGAAGAGAAAACCATGTTATGGTACCTGGATAATGGCTACTAACGATCGATTAGCAATAATCGATTATGGCTTACAATAATCGATTATCGCTATAAGCTGCTAGAGTTTCTATTCGTTTTTAGCCATTGAAATATTCGTTAAACTTGTCCTTTAGTGGATAATGAATTACAAAGTATGATAATCGATTATTCTAGAGAGCTTAGGCTAATAACGAATTTTTGGAGGCGTCCAAGAATGAAGTCTATAAATAGAGGTTTTAGGCTTCCATTCAAATATACAAAAATCACTTAACTAAAAGTACAAAAATGAGAAGCTAGAGATCTTGTGAAACTCTCTGTAAATGCTTTAGAAACTAAGTGTGAACAAATCGAAAACTTTCACTAAAAGTGTGATCAAGTGTTGTTGTTTTTAAGTAAAGGTTGTCATACTTCGTGTGAAGATTCAAAGGAAGTGTTCATCCTTCGTGAAGATTAAGAGGAAGTGATCATCCCTTTTGGTGTTCAGGGGCAATAAGTCTTATTTCTTGTGGGTTCAAGGTGTTTTCTAAACCTTAAACTTGTATATGTGTGATTGTAAGTTTCATAGGTTTTGGACGTAAGATTCTTTTTATCTGAACCAGTATAAAATTACTTTTTCAAATTTCTCTTTTCCCTTACTTTATTTACTTACTTAATTATCTGCTATGTAAGTTTGATTAGAGAGAAATTTTAAAAGGAACAAGTTTTCAAGAGAAATCATTCCAAGAGAGGGTGAATTGATTTATTGTACAAGCGGTGTTAGGGGAATGTTTATGTTTACAATAATCAATTCATCCTCTCTTGGTTATTAGTTATTGTTATTGTAAACAAAAACATTTCGCTAACACCACTTGTCATAAATAAGTGATAATGGTCCAAGAACTGTTATTTTCATACTTAAATTTGACATTGAAAACACCCTTTATAACTTAGAATTAGCTTGAAATCATGCAATTTGCTTAAGTTAGAGAATAAGAGTCAAAGTTGGTTTTCGTGGTTTTATGCTTAGTTTTCCCTTGTTTTGGCAGGATTTATCTGAAATTAAATGATGGAGGTTGAAGTAGAAAAAAGTTGAACTTAAGAGAAGGTGGAAAAGTAAAGAAAAGAAGAGTCGCAGCCACCGCCGGGCGGTGAAACCACCGCCGAGCGGTGTACTCTCCAGAAGAACTCTTTGTCCAACGCTTAAGCGGCAGCGTTGAGGGCTGAACCTAAGTCACACACCCACTGCCGGGTGGTGAAGCCACCGTTGGGCAGTGTACTATTGGGCCTGGGCCAAAATTCTGTTATTTTTCTGTGCTTTATATAGACCCAGACGAACCAGAAGGGGTATCTTTTGACGGAAAGAGACACAGAAACACTCTCTTCACCCCTCGGAGGCGGATTTTGGATGCGGGAGCTCCAATCTATCAAATCTAGGGTTTATCTTTTCATTCTTTCCATTATTTTCATGTAGTTTCACCATGATTATGGTGAACTAAACCTCCATTGTTGTTGGGGAATTGATGTAAACCTTTGAAACTCTCATATATTGAATTGTTGCTTTATTCATATTCTTTTATTCATCAATTGTTAGAGTTTTTCCTCCATTATATTTACATGTTTTGATTAAGACATTGTTCAATAGCATAATCTTTGATTCTATCTATATGGACATGTGTGGGTAGGTCTAGACATGAGGGATTTCTCTCGGTAGTTGTATTACCTAGACATAGGAATAGAAGGACCGATTGCCTTTAAGCTTCTGTGCGAATTATGTAATGCATGATCTATTGCTAGGAAGACTAGACATAGTAAACTGGTAATTAGAAGTAGTCTATTTTTACCAAGACATTGGGATTACGATAAATTAGAAAGTGGCATTAACATTAATGAAAGAGTAGAATTCTTAGATATATGAGAGTAGATAGGATGAAATCATTAACCCCGACAACATAATTCATTCATACATCATTCACCTGTGTTATCTTTTAGTCAATTGATCAAAACCTTTGCATGCATATTTAATTTTCGTTTTTGCATTATAAAACCCTAATTTTCGTTATTCAAGTCTTAAATAATCAAGAAATCACATGAAAGTCTAGGCCTATGAGTCTCTAGGAAAACGATACTCAGTTTTACTGTTTATTATTACTTGATACGATTCGGATGTCGGACCCTTAACAATACGCTTACCATACCCTAGAGAATATAATACTATTTATTTTAATTATTATCAACTAAATTGACATTAGTCTAACAATAAAATAAATATTTATTTATTTAAAAAATTTAAAATAGTTAGTATTACATAATCATAGCTGACTCTAATAGTACTGCACTTTGACTGACTTTAATATTTGAAAATTAATTATGTTTTCTTTTGGGAATAGAAAAATAATTTTAGACCTAAATTTTGAAAAGTAAAATGATTTAATATAAATATAAAGTAAAAAACTTCAATGAATGAATAACAAATTTTGTAATAAAATTGGTAAATCTTACATTTAAATATTTTTTAAAGACTCTTGCCGTATATAATGTTTTTGAAACATTTTTTCACACCAAATACATATATAAAGGATACATGATATATTTTATTTTTATAATCGTTGACATACATTATCTATATAATGTATAACATATAAAAAGATGTATTATTTGAATATTATGATTTCTGTTCTATTTGTATTAAATATATTTCCAGTTTTTAAGTTTTAAAATAAATTAAAATTCATTTTTTTTCAAAATTTTGATATATTTTTGTTTTAAAATTTTTATAAATTTACAGATATAATTATTTTAATTTAATTACGAAATTTTTTTATATATCAAACAATATGAATAATATAAATACTAAAATGGAACGTCACCTCAAAATTCTGATACCAAAAACATATATAATGTTTTACTAAATTTTAATATTATGATCTCTTGACAGTGAATCCATATTTATTGAGTTTTCAACTGTCTTCATGATGACCTGATTATTTACTTTAAGGAATTATTTTTATCGACGATACACAGTCTACTTTATTATAATAATTTGAAAAAAGGCAAACCTTTGTTCACTTTCACGCTCATGGGTTTTCATTTTGATGATAACAGAAGGTAAAAGATCTCTACGAACATTTGAAGGACAATCGAAGATACTATTATGAGTTCAGTATCCAATTTGAGTACGAGATTTTGCTTCATGTCACATGGACGAATCTGCAGTAATAATAAAGAAAAAAAAATGAAACAGTGAAAAGTTTAAGAAATAGATTTAAACTTAAACAAAATGTTATCTTAACAACTTTTTTAAAACAATTTATGTATTAATTTGTAATTAGTTTGTTTTAAATATACAAACCAATAAAATAAGGACATATAGTTTATTGTCAAAAAGTTGTTAAAAAAAACATATATGTTAACAATTTCTTTTAACAACTATGTGTCACTGGTCTGGACATTGGAAAGAAATCAATCACAAACTATCACATAAGATGTTATAAAAAAATTGTCAAAAAAATTATTAAAAAAATATTATTCTAAAAAGAATTGTTAACTTATGATAGGCTTAAACTTAATTCAATTATTTAGTTTATAAAATAAGATTTAGCCTTATATATATATGATATGAAATAGTCATATCATTACATGAATACAAGGTATCAAGTAAAAAACATCCTTATGCGTGGTGAACTGAAATATAACTTTCCCGTATTACTGGGCCAGGAGGAGAGAATAAGAAAAGCAAGGGGTCCCGAAGAAACTCACCTTTTTCTGTCTTATGTGTTAGGACGAAGATCTTTTAATATTTCGAAAGCGAAAAGGCGTGGCTTGAAAAGGTATTGAGTCGAGTATAAATAGAGAGGAGCTGGTAGCTTCTCTGATAACATAGCAAGTGGTGTTATTATTTTCGATGCCTGGAGGAAGTAGGGACCCTCTGGTTGTTGGGCGTGTGATTGGGGATGTGTTGGACCCCTTTGAATCTTCCATTCCCATGAGGGTCTCCTACAATAACAGAGATGTCAGCAATGGATGTGAATTCAAACCTTCACATGTTTTCAACCAACCTAGAATAACTATCGGTGGAGATGATCTCAGGAACTTCTACACCTTGGTAATTCATTCTTCCTTCACTTCTTTTTTCCTCTTCATCCATCGAAAATTTACGTCTAATTCAATTTTACAAAACCGGTTCGTAAGATAAAGTTTGTACTTCACTTGTGTATTATAATTTGACATTATCTCTAACCGATGTAAAACTTCGAAGGTGTTTATCACTTAGTGTGCAATATATAATTACTATAAGAATTCAATATGCTTTTTCTTTGAACTATAACTTCAAAGTAAATGTTATCTTGGAAGGATGAACTTTGACATATTTTAATTTCTCTGGTTAACAGATCGCAGTTGATCCCGATGCACCTAGTCCAAGTGACCCTAATTTGAGAGAATACCTCCATTGGTGAGCAAAAAATTGTTCCAACACACCATGAATCTTCGTTTATATGAACTAAATTATACATTTATGATTTTTTGTAGCCTGATGCTGCAATATTTAACCACCACTCACTCTCAAACGTATTTCAGGTTGGTGACTGATATTCCTGCAACAACGGGACCTAGTTTCGGTACGTATGATATTCTTCCATTTTGTTAACCTAATAATTACTCTCTGTGCTGCCTTAAACATATTCAGACCCCTTTTTTTTCACTTAAATTTGATGGTATTTTGTATCGAGGCTTAAATACTAATATTGTTTTTATTTTATTGAGTTTATTCAATTTAGTTCTATTTTTATTTTCAATTTAGTTCTTCTAATTTTTTAAATAATTTTAATAAATAAAATTGAGGAAAATTAAAACCAAATTGAAAAAAATATATTAAAATTAAATTAAATAAACTCTGAAAATAGAGACAAAATTAATATCTAAAACCTAATATATGTATATATTAATAGCATAATTAATGTTTTCTTTAAGTGTATTTTTTATTTATGATTTATCTAAGTTACTAATAACACAGGAACTCAAAATTTCAAACTATTAGTTATATTTCATTGAACTCTGAATTCCTATCTTTTGTCGTTAGGAGTCGTACGTATCCTTTCCCAAGTATGAATATTTGGTTTCATCTTCTTAGTTTACATTTGGCTTTGAATTGAATTTGATCTAAAGGAATCTTGAATTCATTTTGATGGCTAACATAATATGAAACACTAATATAATTTCGAGTGAAAAGCATAGAACTTCAGATAATATATACAGATATTATTGAAAGTGAAAAGTGAGTGCGTTACCCATGGATATAGGAATACTAAATGTGAGTGTGGAAGCAATGTAATTAGAAAATCATGCCTTGACTTCTCCCCTATTTATTGGTTTTGATCCTTAAAATTTAATTGTTTTTCAAGATGGTTTCTATGATTACTTTGTGATATTATGACATGCATGCATATGTAATCATATTCTAAAATATTATGTTATGTAAGATAGGTAGATAGGCATATATGTAATATATTTAAATAAATTCAAATTAAGAGGATTAAAAGAGAAAAAAAAATATATAAAGATGATGCATTAAGTCATTTTTACAACTTACAAGTATTAAATAAGAGTATCTTTTGCTGATAATGATTTTCAAAATATACAATATAGTTTGAGAATCCAAATTATAAGTTACATAACATTGGTGTAGGAAAAGATTTTTTTTCACTAGTTATTTTAGACATTGTATTTCGGTTATAAAACCAAAATATATTAAGATGAAACAAAAATGAGTAACTTTTTTTACTTTACTTATAAATTGAGGTAAAATAAGTCCTTGTTATGTTTGAACAATTCAGTTATACATAAATTCAGTTCTATCGAAATCAAAACAAAAAGCTATAAATAAATAATAAAAAAAATGTAAATTTCGCTTCAATTTTCATAATAACTGAAACCTAAATTATTTTTTATATAACTCTTTTTTCTAGTTTTAAAGATATATATTAGGTTCCTGTTAATACCAAAATTGAATAATATTTTTAATTAGAAAAGATACTAAGATTCTCTTATAACTAGAAATAAAACCTAATATCTCTTTATGTTACGGTTTGGTTATAATCAAAGTCTAATCTATACATTTGTTTCTTAAATAATTCTTTTATTTTATTTCTTCCTTACTTATTAAATCTGCACAAAATATCACAAAACCAATATACAAGTTATGGATTGATCATATGTATATTCTTTCATTGTGGTCTTCCTAAAACAAAAGTCATTACACGTCACAATCAAATATGCATCCAAAGATTAATACAATATACAGTTAATAAATATTCATGAATTTTAAGACAAACACACAAATAAACTGTAAAAAAATGATTAATATTCTTAAATTGTCTAACTTGACAACTTAAGATTCAATGCTTATAAGTTATTAACATTATCTCTTTTTATATTAATTTTTTAAAAATATAATTTCTTCAAAAAGTTTAGAGACAATAAATAATTTTTTTATTGAATCTTAAACGAAAAATTTAAGGATAACTCAAAACAACAAGAATCTCAAATAAAAAATAAGCTAATATATTTAAATGTATAATTCATCACGTATTAAACATAAAAAAAACATAAATAACATATTAGAAAATTATAGACTCATGTTAAAAATAAATTTTGAAGATAATAATAGAAAAAATATAGGAGATACATTCCTAAACATGTTTTGAAAAGTTACATAATCTCACCGTAGTGCAACAGTACTTGGACAACAAACAATACCTAAATAACAATGACAGAAAAAAAAAACACAAACATTACCAACAAAGAACTCAAGTAAGAAACAAACTTAATAAAAAAACGCAAATTAAAACAAAAAGAAAACCTATTACGAGAATAGAGGGCTCGCGAAGTGGGTTTCACAAGTGGCAAGAATGGAGGTCCTTCAAAGAAAAGCAGCAAGTGTTCAAGAAAAACAAATAACGCAGTAGGGATTTGAGACCTATTCGCGATGGAGAATGGACAGAGGAAGAAGAAGAAGTTTTTACAAGGTGGAGGCAATGACGTTTGTAGAGAAAAAGTTTTCACGAATTGAACAAATGACCTTAAAAAGGTGAAACTTTCGCAAAAATTAATTCTAACCAAGGTTTTAGGCTTCGATTATTAGAAAAATCGAAACATAAACCACAATAGGTCTCACCTCCATTAAAAATCTAAATCTAAATCTCTAAGTTCAATGGCAATTTTAAAATTTTATTCAACTTTCAAACTTTGCTTCTTTAACAACTAAAACCTAAATTTCTAAACTTAATTACAATTTTGAAATTTTGTTCAATCTTTCAATCCAGTTTAAGTAACAACCTAAGCGGAAAATATATGTGTTCAATTCTAGAAAAAGAAGCCTCTAACTCTATGCCATAGTAAATAATTAAAAAAATAGCAACAATTTAAAAAATTCGGCATATTTATAGGTCTCACTTTTAGAAGAACCTAAGTAGAATATTATATGAGTTTGATTCCTTTGTAACTCAAACCTATAAATTTATTAAATTTTCAAAATTATCACAATATATTTATATGCTTGGTTTACTTGAAAATCAAAGTATATCACGCAATTTTAAAACTCAAAATTCGACTGGTGGAAACAACGAATCATAAAAGCATGGAAACCTTTTTGTTTTGTCTCTTTCCATCAGAATCACAGACCATTCGAATTCTTAAAGTGCATAATCATGTGGGAAAAGATAGAAGATTCTATTCAAGAAACGACACGAAAAGCAAGTGTTCTGACTGAAGGAGAATATTCATATTGAATAGATTGCCTTTTGTTGGCCATCTTTGAGATCACATGACAAGATAACACCAAAACCTTCATAGCTACGTACAGGGTCTATAGATCAGAAAATAACATCATAGAAAAAGCTGCATAACCTGTTGAAGCAACGGGTTTAACAAAATTTGACAAGGTGAACGAAGTGGTAGAGTAAGAATCATATAAGTTTAAATTCAACTCCAAAAATCTTGATCATTAGGGTTACTGTGAGCATCTCATCAGTTAGAAAACGACACGTAATTCTCTTCTGACATCATTTATCATTGTTTTAAGATTTTCTAGTATTTTCTAATTGGAAGATAGGGAAAGGCACACAACACTAGTGGATTTGCTTTTTGTAAAAAAGTGTAGACGAATTTTTATCCACTCGTAGGTTCTTTATGTCTTATTAATATCTGAACTGAAATATACTATTTTATTGATGATAATGAGAGTGAAATTTATGTTCATAACGAAATGAGAAATAAAAATTATTTGCACAGGTCATGAGGTTGTAACATATGAGAGTCCACGACCCATGATGGGGATTCATCGTATCGTGTTTGTGTTGTTTCGCCAACTGGGTAGGGAGACTGTGTATGCACCAGGATGGCGCCAGAATTTCAACACCAGAGAATTTGCTGAACTTTACAACCTTGGATTGCCCGTTGCGGCTGTCTATTTCAACATTCAGAGGGAATCTGGTTCTGGTGGAAGGAGATTATATTAACAAAACAGAAAACATTATAGTATACAACAAAATAAAGTACTAGTTAAACTTCCTTGAGGGTTTCGGAAATATTCGCAATGATCACCTAGGAAATGAGTGCCTCTTTAACTTAATCAATATAGACCAAATAAATCACTTGCTCTGTTGGGTAGCACCAAGAACTCTATATGTATCCATGAATAGAACCGAAGTATATCCTTCTTGGTTCTTTTCTTTTTCTTTTCATTTATGTATTTCTATTTAAAAAAATGTTATAATATAAAAGTGTGTTAGAAATATTTATGTTGCATTTATCCGTACTATACATTTTTAATAGAGGTGTTTGTGGAATGGTTTCTTCCTTTTTCTCTTTGTTAAAACATATACATGATATATATGATTTACTTTTGTTTGAACATAAAAAATTCAAACCAAATTAAATTAAAAATCCAGTTTGATTTGAATTAATCTTGTGATTTTATTTTATTATATTTTTTATCTATTTATCTATAATATATATATATATATATATATATATATATATATATATTACTACATTAAGATGAATAGTTTTATTTGATGAAGCAATTACTGTGAATTAAACACCCAAGTATATAATCAACACAATGTTGTACTTGTTTAGGCATGAATGGAGGGCATGGATGTCTTCCACGTATTTTTAATATTTTAAATTTGAAATAAATGAAATAGTAATTTTATTTTGATAGAAACACATATATTAGGCATCGTTACGAGACTCTAATTTCCACAACGTAATATGAAGTAATAATTCCTATATATTATAAGAATTAATGGTGAATCATGATCATTATGAGTTAAAATAATATACTTAAACTAAGTGTAATTTAATTTTGATGTCCAATTTTACTATTGTTCATTTTATATATATGTCCGTGCAAGTCTTTCTTCCTCTTACATACTCTTACCTTATTTACATGTGAACAAATATATATAAAATAAGTGTATCCTTCCTTCATAATCATCAATAATATTATTCGCCAAAGAAATGGTGTCACTGATAAAAATAACATTTTTATGTGTAAGAATATATACATAATATATCCTACATGCTCGATTTAAGGATTGTAATTGCATTTAAATAACTAGATCTCGATTTTTATTTCTGTTTTATTCTTTTCTTCTAAAACTCTACATTTGTTTATATCATAATATGTTATTATTATTCATAATATTAAACGGAAATCTAGTATGTGTTTACTGTTCATAGTATTAGTTTATATTAATGTTAATTAGTTTTCATTTTTGAATTTTTTTAGTTGTTTTCATTTTTTTCTTAGATTTAAATAAAAAAAAAGTTGTAAATTAATTAAAAATCCAAAAGAGGATCATGTCTAATGATAAAAATATCCAAGTAACTATTATTATACAAGACATTAATTGTGATAAAAAGAATCTAAATAATGAATCAAGTAGTATTTCTAGATAGATTACAAATAAGAATAGATACAATAAGCCTATCTAATTAATTGAAGTTGAGAAAATTATATTCCCATCATTAAATAGCTAAAGAATAATAAAAAAATAGAAATCTTTTATTATAATTATATTTCTTAAATTAAATATTATATTAGAAATAAGAATAAATAAACTATAAAAATTTAAACAACTCTTTATTAAACCAGTTTATATAAATAGGTCAAATTTTATTTTATGAACTGATTTTATAAGAATTTTAACACGAAAATTTAGAATGTGAGTTGCAGAGGTCGATGGGCTATATCTTAGACACGTAAAAGTAACTTTGGAATTGTTGTGGGTGCAGAAAATGATCCGAAAATGATAAGGAGCACTTTTTCAAGTGGCCAATTGAAATGAATGAACCGAATACTTGGAATTCATTGAGTGCAAGATATGAAAAATGAAGGTACGAGGGATTCCCTGAGATATTGACCGGAATATATTCACCTTGTCCCTTATGTTTCAGTATCATCTTACAAACATTGATTTTCTGGTCCTGTGAAATTCGATCCATTTCGTCCTTTAACCCTAACTCTTTTTATTTGCATGTGAGGAAATATTACCTGTGACATTTTGATTGACAGAAACCATATTGGAATTCTCTTATATTGCTAATATTAAAATTTACAATCAGGAAAGACGAATATGAATATGATATGTAAAATAACTCAAAATTTATTTATATTATTTATATGTATTTTATTTTTTAATATAACAAAAATAATACATATATCAATATAATTATAATTGTAAAAGAAAAATATATTTGCTTAAAGAATTTTTTTTATTCTTTCAAATTTTTGAGTTTATCATAATTGAATCATTTGAAAAACTTAATTACTAAAAAAACAAATGTGATAAATGAATCATAGTTAAATTTTTTTATAAAAGTCTATAGTAATTAAGAGTTTATTTTATATTCTTAAAAGAATTTCCAAACAAAAATATAAAAACACTAAAAAATTCTTATATTTTAAACATTCATTATCTATAAAAGTAGAATATAATAATTTTTTTTAATGAGAAATAATAAAAATTCATGTTACTATAATATGAAATCGATATATTTCCCTTCAAATGTGACAAGAGAAGTTTTTTTTTTTTTTTTCTTTTTTTCTTTAGAAAATGGATCAAAACAAGTGAGACATCGAAAGAATGAGCATATACAATGAGTATGTATTTGACTTCTTTTTACTTTAGAAATAGAATATAAAAGGTGAAAAAAAGAGTAAAAGCAATAAGTTTTATATTTTATAGTTAGAAAGAGGATGAACTCATCAGGTAGGATAGAGACACTATAAAAAAAAATATCTTAATTTTTTTCGTATATATTTTATCCATTCTCATTTTGTAATGCATTTAATTTTATGTTTTAATATTTTATTATAATAAAATGATGCACGTTATAATATAAATTGAAAATCCTTCTTATTTAATTATCATTATATCTATGCACTCCATTCCAAAAAATTAGAATCAAGCACCTCGGCCCTATATTTCATTACTTTATTTTCAACTTCATTAACAGCCTGATTTTCATCATAATATTGGTGGTGCATATGGTTAAAAAAAAAAAAATTTTATATAACCTAGACTCTTTTAGTGCATTGAACAATTTGAAATAAAATAGAAATATATCAAGTATAAAAAAGAATCTTTATATCGATTCACTTATAACTCTTAGACTACGTGCAATTCTCTACATTATTTAAAATGTTTCATTAATCAAAACACTTTATTACCATAAATATAGTCTGTTGAGACAATACATGAGAGACAGGAAATGGTTTGAAAGGCAAAGGCTAAAAACATTTATTGAAATGGTTGACCCATGGTATCTGACCTAGTGAGGATGTTCTATCCCAACCTGAAAATTAGAAATGGAACATTCTGTTCTAGAGTTAAGGGCATTGATATCAAGCTTACAGAGGAGGTATGGGCATCCATTGCTAGATTTTAGCCTGGTGGGAAAAAACCCACTTAGGAATTGAAGGGATGCACAAGTTCTCACTAGTATAGGAAAACAAATTGGCATCGGTTGTTTTTTATCATAGGCACCAGTGCATATCTTGACGAGATAAAAAGCTTTTCCCTTATGCCTTGGTTGTAAACCGAGTTAGTATCTAGTCCTCTACTGTCTTTGTTGGGACCTGAATCGAGCTAGTTTTTACTTCTTCTTTTTTTGGCCATACTTTGTTCAGCTTATTGTGATAAGAAGAAATTAGTAAGCAAATTCTTCCAACCCAGTGAATTGAGCACAAAATGCTACAATGGGTCAGCCAAATCACCAAAAGCACATCCTGAAGATTTTGTTTAAGCTTATTGAAGTGAATCAAGCAATTACCAACTCCAAATTTTGTTTATATATTTTTTTTTCAGCACAGACAAGTTTTTCATAATCTATGACAGAACTTTGTTTCTCTTAGCCATTCCATCAAACACCCTATCCGAAGTCGTTGTCTTGCAAATTCCTCAGCTCTATCAAAAGCGAGATAAATGTGAGGCGTCTACTCCATGACCAATCGAGGGAGAGAGACGACATTAGTGAGGCCGGAAACGGCTATGCAATTCATAGTGGTGTCATCCATGATTGAAGCTTCCATTTCGACGGTGCCTTTGGAAGTGAGATCTGATGCCTTCCCCACGTTGAACTACAGAATGTTCTCCAACTCCCGAACCTAAACACGCTCCAAAACAAAAAACGAATCAACAAATCACCATACATAAATTTAGAGGCAGTGGTACGCTGATTTGGAGGCAATGGCGGAGGGCTTCCTCTCGTGGCTGACGGCGCTCCGATGGTAGCGAAAGGGGGATGTCGCCCCCGCCGCCTTGTAGAGCTATGGCCCAACCCATATGTTGTTGTGGTCTGTTGAGTGTGTCTCTGTTGTGAGGATGGTCAGAATTTGTAGAGGGAGGAAGAGTGACGTGCAGACACGCACTGCAGCTTCCGCGAGTATACGGTGGAGGAGATCCAGTTGGCCAGTGAAAACTTCTTCGAGCGGCTGAGGTTGAAGTCCGGCGGAGATTGAAGCAATGTTTATTGGGGACCCTTCAACCACTCCATTGTTGTCGTCAAGATGCTTCCTTTCTTTCTCTCTCTTCTTTCCCAACGATCCGGCGCCTAACCGCCACCACGCCGCTGCCGCCGCGTCCTCACTGCTCCATGAGAAAAGAGTTTCCACCATCGCAGCCACCATTGCAGCATCGTCGCTGCTCTCGCCGCACCGATGCGCACTCTTACGACCTTCGCACATCTTCGAGAAAAAGGAGAAGAGAAGAGGTGCTAGGATTTTGGGGAAAAGTTTCCTTAGAGATTGAAAAGGAGGCAATATTCTCTTTAGGTTTTCCTGGCTTTAAAGTTTGAAAGACTTATATGCCTCGGTCTATCTGCCAATCGAGACAGTTTCTTTGTCAGATGAAGCTTATGCCTTGGTTCACTATAGCAACCGAGGCAGTATTCTCTTTAGAAATCGGTTATCTAACAACCGAAGCATATAATGTTTTAATAATCAGAAGACTGTCACCGTGTTGTGATATACTTCGGTTCCAAAATATCAAGGCGTAACGTGCGAGTTAAAGTGTGATTTTTTACTACTGTCTCTATGTATAAAGGTTGCCTAAGGGATCGAAATCAGCCTAGGGGTTACTTTCTCTATAGAACTGGCGGAATGAAGAGACATGATCGCCTCCGTGCGTTTGTCATTGCCTAGATTCTTCTCTCTAGGGGCAGCAACCATGCACAATTAACCACTCAAGTTGTTTGTCTTAATTTTTCTCTGAAGGAAAACATTCAGACAGATTGGGTGGCTGCTATTTTTGATAATATGCTCAAGGTAGCATGACTTGAGTCTTCTAGCTTGCCTTATGTTGTCTTCATAGGTTCTTCATCATTTCCATGTTGACTATGTTCAAGAATCCTGTGAAACTTATGGCAAGAGAAATATTGTGGATAAAGTTGCTTTGCATCATATGGGACTACAACATGGGGTAAATGGCTGGGCTTTCAAAGATGAAAATCAAGGTGAGGAACAAGCTCCAGCAGGGTCATCTTCTGCATCCTTTAAGCCTAAATCAGAATTTGAGAAGTACATGATCAGACAAGTGCCTTCCTTATCTACTCTTTGCATAACTCGACTTGAAAACATTGACAAAATTATTGCTATAATTCAAGAGAAGCTGGGTATCCAAAGTTTGGATGATGGTGATGATGATGATGAGAATTAAGAGGTTATGGAAGAGGATAATGAGGATGATGAAGAGAGTGTGCTAGATGAAAGTGATGATAATATTTTACTTAGGAATATGATTTAGAATTCCTTTGAGCAGTCATTTTTATTTTAAAAGTTGTAAGCCATAAGGCCTTCCTCTTCTGAATAATTTTATTTTGTTATGTTTGGATGTTAATTAGGTTTAATGATATTATGGTTTTTAAATTTTTATCCATGTGCTTACAATGTGGATGCAATCTGAGTGATTGATTGATACTTGATTGGATTTCATTTGGTGAATGATTAAATGTGACTAAATGGATAAAACTATTATGGATGCAATCTGATTTTGCACTATCATATGCTCATTGCACATTCATAGTCATTCATGGATCATTATATTGTTTCACAACTGTTGCTTTCATCATGTTTAATTAATACTAACATTGTACTTTATCAAGAATGTTGTGATTGCAGGTTATACACTATTCTTCGTTGGTTAAAGGACCAAAATTGTGTATTTAATCATATTCACAAATTTTAACAAATTCATAATCTGTTTAAGAATTCACTTTGTAGTTATGTTAATTGTTCAAATACATAATGTAATTAATTAAATGGTATTAAATTGGTTTTCTTGATTATAATTGTTAATCTTTGTTGCTAAACATGGTTAAATGTTCTTATATACATGTTAAGCATATTAGACATGTCATGTGTTGCATATTGTTCAAAAAATGTTTCGAAAATCAAGATATATGCTTCATTATGCAAAGGAACCATTGTTGCAGATGTTTTTAACATTTTTCATACACATTATGTTGTTGTATTGGCTAGTATCATGCATTGGCATTGCAATCATACTTTGTACTTCATTTTATTTGCATAAATCATATTGAGTATTTGAAAATTGCACAAGATATCTCATGACACATTCATTTGAAATCAGTGTATATACTCTGATATGTATACATTTATACTGTTATACTATTTTCATTATGATCCATTGAGCTTTGATTTAAATTGTGATAAATATCATATTGCTCATTTTGTTTAAGTGTTACATTGCTTCAATATAGGGGGAGCTTCACATTCTTCAATGGTCTGTAAGAGCTACATTCTAAGGTATCTTTCAACACTTTGTTTCGATGTTACTTTTGTTGTCATTTCTTACTAATGCCCAAAGGGTGAGAGTAACTGGAAAATAGACTTCTTGTTGTGCATTGTTGGGACAGATCGGCAAGTGTACCGAGTCGCACAAGTAATATAAAATGAAAAAACTCTCAGTGCTAGACAGGTGAGTGATGACAAGATTAATTAAGACTTAAATAAAAATATATCATTGGTTTTGAATGCAAAAACAAAAAATTAAATATGAATGCAATTGGATCGATAGAAGAGTAGCACAAAGATGAACAAAAGTTGATTAATATGAGATGAATATGTTGTTGGGGCTAGAATTCACCAAGTTCCCTCTCATGTGTGTACGAATTCTTCTTTATGCATTAATGTTAACGTCACTCACTAAATTACCTAAACCCGATCCCTTAGCGAATAAGCCTGTCTCAAATTACCAATTCATGCAATTCCTAGCATCCTAATAAGAAGATGTGAAGATCAGGAGCTTGAAGACGACCAAGAATCATACCCTCATCCCTGAGCAATATTACTCTTGGGAGTAATTCAACAAGAACCTGAATTGTAAGGAATCTCCCAGCACTCTTGCAATTCAAAAATCATTCTAATGAATGAGTTAAACACAACAAGCATTGAAACATATGAATTACTCTAACAATTAATGGAAAAACATATATTATTGAGAATCAATATAAATACATGAGAGTTCACAAGGTCTCATCCCCCAACAACAAATAGAAATTAGTTCCCCATAGACATGGAGAAACTATATGAACAATGGAAGAGAATGAGACAAAGAACCCTAAGAATTGGGGAAAGAGTGTGTTGCTATGTTGCTCTCTGCTAGAGATAGAAAACCTAGAGCCCCAGGGTCCTTTAAATAAAGTAAAAAAAGAGTAGAAACAGGGCCCTGTCCAATAGAGACGAAATAGAGCAAAACTTGGGCTTGACCCGCGAAACCTGACGCTCAAGCACCCCACTTAGGGTGCCCGGGCGGTGAGTAATCCTCATGTAAGGCTTGAACCTCGAGTTGGGCACCCAAGCTTCAAAACCCCGCCGTCCAGGAGGCCAGAAAGGGCGCCCGAGTGGTGCACTTCGATTTACAATGCTTAAGCTTCCACACAGGGTGCCCAAGTGATAACGGTTTAAAACACCATTATTTGTTGTGTGATTTTGATACTAAAAGCACCCTTTTTCACTTAGAAACTTGCTTGGAGTCATGTGTTTTTAATAAAATGTGTGAATAAGAAAGTTGAGGTTGATTTCAATGGTTTTTTAACAAATTCCCCTTGTTTTGACAGAGATTGAAGTAATACTGGAAGAAGAAGTGAAAAGCCAAGAAGATGAAGCTCAAAAGAGGTCAAAAAGACACTAAGAGGAGGAAAAACGCGAAGCCCGAGCAACAAGGAATGAAAAATAGCGACATCACCATTACCGCTGGTCGCCCGAGAAGTGGACATTCGAAGCCTAGGCATCCAAATCTGACGCCCAAGCCTTACATGAGCCTCAATTCTCGCCCGGGTGAGCTCCTTGCGACACTTTGGCGAGATTTCACCTGGATCGGGCCCTGTTTTTGCTCTGTTTTGATTCTTTCGGACCGAGCCACACTTTGGTACGTGTCTGACTTATTTATAGGACCCTGGGGCTCTAGGTTTTGCATCCCTGCCAGAGAAGAGCATAACAATACACTCTTAGCCAATTCTTAGTCCTCCATTATCTTCTTTCCTTCCATTGTTCATAGAGTTCCCCCATGTCTATGGGGAACTAATTTCTATTTGTTGTTGGGGAATGATGTAACCTTGTAAACTCTCATGTATTTGAATTGATTCTTAATTTCATTTGCTTTTTCATTAATTATTAGAGTAATTCATCTGTTTTTACTGCTTGCTTATACAATAGCATGATCTGTGAGTTGCATGAGTATCAACAGGTTCCTTTCAATTTAGGTCCTTGTTGAATTACTCCTAAGGGTTATATTGCTCAGACATGAGGGTATGAGCCTTAGTCGTCTTAACCTCTTGATCTTCACATCTTTTTACCAGGAATACTAGGAATTATATGAACTGGTAATTAGGGACACAGACTTATTTACCGAGGGATCGGGTTTAAGTATTTTAGTGATGGAAGTTAGCATTAATGAATAAAGAAGAATTCTTATATACATGAGAGGGAACTTGGTGAAGTCTAACCCCAACTACATATCCATCTCATATCAATCAACTTTCATTCATCTCTATGCTCTTTTGCTACTGATCAACTTTATTTTGTTTTATTTTATTATTTTTGTGAAACCCATGATCTCTTAGATTTTTAAGTCTTAATTAATCTTGCTTTCACACAACTGTTCAGCGCCGAGAGTCCTCTGGGATACGATACTTGGTCTTACCATTTTATATTACTTGTGCGACTCGGTACACTTGCCGATTTGCCCCAACAACAAGCTTCGTGTTGTCCCTGCTTCTAGTGCTTTTCCAAGCCTTTCTGAGCTCTATCTTCTTGGCATTTCATCTCTACTTCCAGTATTACTTCATTGTCTGCCAAAACAAGGGGAGTTAGTCATAATATCATTGAAATCAACCTCAAGTCTCTTATTCACACAACTTAATGCAAAAGCATGAGTCCAAGCAAATTTCTAAGTGAAAAAGGGTGTTTTTAGTATCAAAATCACATCACAGATAATGGTATTTTCAACCGTTATCATGCATCATAAAAAAAGGGGGAGTTGTGTATAGTTGAACCCATCTCACATATGAGTTTTTGATGATGAACAAAAGAAATGTTTTATAATTTCTTGCACAACAAATGGCAAAACAGTTGATTGATCTTTATTGTATTTGTGTTTGAACTGATTAGTATATGAATTCATTGTATGGAAATGAATCATAGGCTGAAACATATTGCACTTTGAATATCTGATAAAAATAATCGATGAAATTCTTTACTTAATCTGTTAAGTTTCTTCATATTTTCGTATATGTTTATGAAGGGAAAAACAACTGTGATTTAATCGATCATATTAATTGTATAATCGATTAAAACAAGTTGTTATGCCAACATATGTTTGTTGAGTGCATTGATGTGTTTATAATGGAAAATGTTTTAAAAAATGCTTAAGTATAGAACTTAACTGATTACATTATTTTTCTAATCGGTTAAAATGCGTTTCTTTTGTGTAAATCATTTTCTTGAAAAGCCACAATTGCCTATAATGGACATATTTATTTGTTACTAGCTTGTATGAATTGTATAATCGATTGCATGATCCATATAATTTGTTAAATCTAGGTTTAATATCTATTTTGGTCCCTCTTTTCGGGGGGTTTGTTCAAAGTGGTCCTTCCCTTTTTAAAAAGTTCATTAAAGTCCTACTTTTTGCAAAAACTGTGCAAGTTATTCGTTTTTGCTAACGGTGTTAATTCTGCTAACGGTAAAACTGCCAACTGGCAAATATTTGATTACTTGTACAGATAAAATTCGTTGTAGTCCTCATATTGGTTTAAAAATGTTTATTGTGGTCCTCTTGTTGGTTTAAAATTTTTTATTGTGGTCCTCCTTTAAAAATGTTTATTGTGGGTGTTTTAGCAGCATGCAGCCATGTTGGAATGCTCGATCAAGCGCTTAACTACTTAGAGACAGGAAGCGGCTTCACAAATTTGTCAATGGAAAATGCTCTTGTGGAAATTTTTGTGGTTTTCTCTAAAAGTAGCAGTTCAAATTTCATGTGTTGCAATCCAAAACTGATGAGTTCTTTTTTCACATCTCCACACTTACTAATATAACACGTGAAACAACACTGATAAACTTCAAATTGTAGTTTCCCAAAAGGTTAGCGCATGGATTACTAGATCACACGTGAAATCTTTAACATGTATTAAACAATGTACAAATGGCTTACCCTTCTAAGATGGCATGATGATCTTGGTTTTGCAGAACATGTGAGACATTAGATTTCTTTAGTTTACTGACACGTTTTTTTTAAGTAAAAGGGGACCACAATAAACATTTTTAAACCAACACGAGGACCACAATAAACATTTTTAAACCAATATGAGGACTACAACGAATTTTATTTGTACAAGTCATCAAATATTTTCCAGCTGGCAGTTTTGCTGTTAACAGAATTAAAGTCGTTAGCAAAAAGGACTAACTTGCACAGTTTTTGCAAAAAGTAGGACTTTAGTGAACTTTTTAAAAAAGGAAGGACCACTTTGAACAAACCCCCTGAAAAGAGGGACCAAAATAGGTATTAAACCTTAAATCTAATACGGATGTAAAACTGTTAAAGTAGAAGGAAAAGCTTAATAGATTACATCATATGCTTGATCGATTAAATTGCGTCAGAGTTAGAAAAATGTATAAATAAAAGCATTGCTCACCACCTCAACATAATTTTATGATCTTACACTTACTTAAGTGATTTGTTTGTTGAGAATTTATTACAAAAGCGTTCTAATCTTCTTGGAGAATCAAGATTGTTCAATTGGAATGAAATTCATCAAGATTCTCACAAAGAAGTTGTTCTTACACATTGCTGATCATTATCTGCACAAGAGGTGTATTCTATCTGGATCGGTGTTTACCTACAATCAAGAATACTGTGTTCCTTGTTGTTGTGAAGCCAGGAAGAGAACATGTGCGTTCTAGTTTGTAGAGTTGGGATTACTATAAGCTTACAGAAAGTGAGATAGCTTTCTAGGTTGAGACTGTGAGGTGTTCACTGTTGAGATTGTTGACAACAGAATATCTATATCACTCTGGTTTTTGATGATGACAACACATCTTTAATAACACACATATGTTGTTGTTGTGTTACATGTTCTTATGCTTACTGTTTGGTATATTTGTTGAACATGTTTATGTGTTATATTGCTATGTGAATGCATACTTATTGACCTTGTACATGCTACATCACTTTTGGATGCATTGCACATGTTTTGAAGGATGAAAACCACAAGCACTTTTGTGAACTTATAACTGTGTAACAAAGCTGCAGTAAAGTTGACTCCATTACTAATTGAATCGACTATGCTCAAGTCTTTGTGCACATTTTCATAATCAGTGCTTTGTGAGATTTTATGAAGGAAAGAATTTCAAAATGTTTCAACCTGTCGAAGTCGACTGTGTGCGCCACACATTCAACTGCATTAGTTGTTTTGTTTGAAATTGTTATGCTCATGAACAGTAATAGCTATATTTTTAAAAGTTAGTTGAGCATTGAATAATAGGTCAATTGTATTGAATGAGAATTTAATTTGTTTGACTGGATGCTACTGGTTTGACTAATTTCTTATAACTGTCATAACATAGTCGACTATATTAGTAGCATATTCGACTAAGAGAACATCTGTTTAATAGAAATCTATAAATAGACTGAACTTGATGTTACTCAGGGACTTTTGATGATCTAACATTTTCACATTCTGTTTAAGATTGATTTCTCTAAGATTATAGAGCTCCAAGAACTCATCAAGAAGGCGATGGTGATCTTTCTTGAAGGAGATTCAAAGGGAGATTAATTGCACGCTCACTGCTTGATCACATATCTGCACATTGCGGTGTTTCTGGTTTAATCAAGATTCTTGTTGGCATTCTTGGTGATTGTTGTTGGTACCAGTTATGACTATAGGGGATAGACTCGTGGAGTCTAGTTCACTTTGAGGATTGTTCAAAGTGGTTTGGCAGATTGCAGGAGAGGGGACATCTTGCTACAAGTCTTGTTGTGTGGTTTGCCTATATTTTGGTTAGAGGGTTAGAGAGGTATTTTATATTTTTGACGTGGAGGTCTTCTATAAATGGCTTGTTCTAAAAACCCTGACCATTATAGTGCATTTGCTTCCTGGTATTGGAAGGACATTGGATGTAGGCATTGAGGCTAAACCAGTATAAAAACCAGTGTTTGATTTCTCTATCTCTACTCTTTTATATTTAGTTGATTGTACTATCTGCATAGTCAATTATGATTTTTCGCTGCACACAATTTTCATTACTTGCAATTCAAGAAAGTTTTGTAAAGTTTTCTACTTTGTATAAAAGATTGCGAAAAGACTCTGATTTTGAAAACTCACCAATTCAACCCCCCCCTCTTGGTGTAAAAAGAAGCCTACCTGTTTTCCAACAATTGGCACCAGAGCTGGTTTTCATAAGATATTTGAAAAACTAGTCGACTCTGTTTTTCATTGAATCGACTATAAACCTAGGAATGGCTTCCTGTTTTCAAACTTTTGGTGAAGGTGCTTCAATAAAGAGACCACCTTTGTTTGCTGGTGATTATTATCCATTTTGGAAAGTTAGAATGCAAATCTTTCTTAAATTTGTGGATAAAGAAATTTGGGATGCAACCTTGATGGTCCTTATGTGCCTACTAAAAGTGTTGATAAAGAAACTGTTATAAAACCTTTTACTGAATGGACTGCTGATGAAAACAGAAAAACTCGATATGATATTAAAGCTAGAAATATTATTGCCTTTGCACNAACAGTTGATGAATTTTTCAGGATATCTCAATGTAAATCTGCAAAGGAAATGTGGGATGTCTTAGAGGTAACACATGAAGGCACGAATGTGTTAACAAACTAATGAAGATGAAGTTTTGATGATGCCCAAATCAAGTCAAGAGATTCAAGAAGATTATTTGAAGACTTATTATTGTTGAAAGCTTTTGTAATAATTGTAGTTGAGGGTTTAGAACTTAGTTTTTTATTGGGTTTTGATTCTTGTGCTTCAAATGTATGTAATTGTTGTTCAGAATCAAAAACTCTCATTTTTTAATCGATTAATCCCTGATATAATCGATTAAAATCGCTGCAGAGGCCAAAAACCCAATCAGCTCTAAAATAATCGATTAAAGTAAGTTTTAATCGATTAGTTAATCGATTAATCCTGAGATAAATCAATTAATACTAGCCGTTGGGGTTTTCTAGCCGTTAAAAACTAGTTGTTGTACCAGTTTTAATTGATTAACACTAATATTAATCGATTAAATGTGTAAAAGGGCTAGTTACGTAGAATGGAAGAGTTTTTGGTTGAGTCTATAAATAGGCTCTCTTTATCCATCAACAGCAAGTCTTCCCTTGTGCTCAAATACTATGAACTTTGTGAAAACTGCGTGCTCTTGCTCAGCTAAGGAAACTCTTGTCTGTGGTGTTGGTACTGTGCAACTGCGGTGACAAAGGAATAGTTGATTCATCCTTGGTGCTGCTAAGGAAGTGATCGGAAGAGGTTCATCCTTCGTGAAGCATTCGAAAGAGGTGATTCATCCTTTGTGAAAATTCAAAGGAGGTGCAGGTTCATCTTTTGTGGTTTCAAGCGAGGTGTCTTCGAAACATTTACAAATTGTTTTTCTGTGTGATTATTATTTGTAATTGTTTTGTGATAGTGGAAAGTTAATTTGTTTTGGATTAGCAACTGGACGTAGGATTGGTAAGATCCGAACTAGTATAAAATCTACTTTTGAAAATTTCTCTGGACCTTACTCTTGATATTTAAATTTATTATTTTCTAAGTAAGAAAATTGAGAAGAAATTTTTAAAGCCACACATTTTAATTAAGAACCACTTCNCCCCCCCCCCCCCTCTTGGTTATAATCCGCTGTAGCCGCTCTGACAATTGGCATCAGAGCTTGATCTGATAGTTATTCAAATGGCAGGATCATATCAATAGACCACCTCTATTCACAGGTGAAAACTATGCATTATGGAAGGATATAATGCAAATTTTATTGAGTCTATTGATTGTGAGATTTGGGATGTTATTGCATCTGGTTTGTCTGTTCCTACTAACAATTTGCAGGAACCAAAGCCCCGTGTTCAGTGGACAGTTGAAGAAAAGAAAAGATTTCAAAATGATGTGAAAGCCTGAAACATAATTGCATCTTCTTTGACTGTTGATGGGTTCTACAGGGTCTCTGTTTGCAAAACCACACAGAAGATGTGGGAAGTGCTGAGAGTAACTCACGAAGGAACAGATGATGTGAAGAGGGCGAGAAAGAATACATTGATTCAAGAATATGAAATGTTCAAACATGATGAAGCAAGGAGAAACAATCTCAGATGTTCAGAAATGCTTCACCAACATTGTCAATCACCTCATTGGACTAGGTAATTGTTGACTCACTGGCAAGTGTACCGGATCGTGCAAGTAATATAATCGGTAATACCCGATATCGTTCTTCCCAAGAGACTCGAAAGGATCATTCGTGTGAATTAAAATTGTAAGACTTGTAAAGAAAGAATTAATTGTTGTGGATGCAAAGATAGAAAATACACATGGATGAATTGACGAAAAAGACTATGGATGAATGGAGTTTTTGGGG
>NC_028351.1:17381957-17387444 GCF_000741045.1 Vigna radiata var. radiata
TGACGGATTGGCAAGCGTACCAAATCGTTCAAGTAATATAATTGGTAAAACCCAATATCGTTCTTCCCAAGAGACTCGAAAGGCTTTCTCGTTCACGTGAATTAAAATAATAAGACTTGAAAATAAAAATAATTAATTAATTTGATTTGAGAACAAAAATATTAACATGCAATAGAGATTGATTCAATTGACAAAAGGAAAACAATGGATGAATTGAGTATTTGGGGGTTTACAAATTCATCTTATCTACACTCTCTTATTTACTCCTCTTGAATTATTAGTTTGATTAATTAATTATCATGCAACTTTCTTAGCCTACCCTTAACCTGATCTCTCGGCGAAAAGAGGTTAATACTAATTATTGGCTTGCTATCCCTAGCCTCCCCTAGCAATTAATACAGCCTTATAGAGCAGAAGTTAAAAGCAATTGATCGCCCTACCCCTATCCCTAGGTGGTATTGCAAAATCAAGGAATTACTCACCAGTTCATGACATTACTGTACGTCCCCGTATCAATAAAGACAAACATCAGTTATCGAATGAGTTAAACGATAAAGGCCTTAAGCACAGATGAGAACCCAACAATTAATCAATCAAAACATATGGAGACCATATAAATAATCAAGAGTTTCAATAAAAGAGACTATTAAAAGATTACATTGTTTCCCCCAACAACAATAGGGTTTAGTTCACCATAGACATGGTGAAACTAGATGAAAAATGGAAGAAGAATGGAAAAGCAAACGCTAGAAAAGATGAAAAGGAGCCTAAGCATCAAAGAGATCCTCTCCAGAGAGCAAAATTAGGTCTGGCCGTTCTCCCCTGTCAAAAGAATAACTCTGAACTCGAAATAGGGGTATTTATAGGTGAGGAGTGCAACAGAAAACAGGCCCAAGCCCAGTAGACCATCGCCTGGCGGTTCAAGTGTGCCGCCCGGCGGTTTCCCATAAACCTCCAAACCGCCCGACGGTAAGGGTCACCGCCCGGCGGTTTCCCTCAAAACCGCCCAGCGCCAACGCCAGTGCCTACTCCTCGCCCTGGACCACCCGACGGTGTAAGTTGCCGCCGGGCGGTGCGTCGACTCTTCAAATCTTCAATTTTCCTCTCTTTTCTTGAGTCTACGACCTTTATCTTCAACTTCATTCTTCACTTTCTCAGAAATGCTACAAAACAATGCAAAACAAGCATAATATCGCTAAAAACAACTTTTGACTCTCTACAGACTCATTTATTGAGTTTTGCTTGATTCTAAGCTCATTCTAAGTAGTAAAGGGCGTAATTAGGTCTAAAATGACATATGAAAATAACTGTTTTTCAACCTTCATCAGTAATGAGGTTGGGCTAACAAGAAAAATTGGTTTTTCTGGAATGCAAAATCCTTGAGTTAAGAGAGCTACCATGACATTCAAGATTTAAGTACAACTCTCTTCCTCACCGATCTCATTTATTCCCAACTTTTTCCCTTTTCTTTTGCATTGGGCCCATCTTCATGCTTTTCTTCTTCTTTTTTTCTTTTTCTCATGTATTTTTCTTTCACAACTTTTGAGCTCAATGCCTTTCAAGTGCCTTCCAATTTCCCCCAAGCAACCCCAAACTTGAACCTTTTCATCACAAACAATTAAGCTCAACTCAACTCAAGGTAAAGAATGTCAAGACAAGGGTTCACATCCTGTTTAGGGCTGAGGTTCAAAAAGGGTATAATATTTTCAAGCACTTTGGGTGAAAATTTGGCTAGAGAAGGGTTCTCAAAAATGGCCTTGATCATATGACACTCACATGCAATTCAATCAATCATCAAGATTAAGGAAATATCATTCATGCTTTCCTGTGAACAATACATACAATAATGAAAACTCTGAAGCTCAATACCTCCCACAACATGCTTTCTCACACAATATTCATTCATATACCCTGCTTAGCATCATAACCACAATCATAAGTCATCACCCATCTGTTGCAACTCAATTCTCATCCACATCAAATCCTCATCAAATAGGCTCATCATGCAAATCATTCAGTCAAACATCTTCAGAAAAAGTATTCAAGCCAAGCATACACACGAAAAATAAAATGCAACCTATTCTCAGAATTTAAAATTCAAAAGTGAAAGAGAGAACCTAGGTTGCCTCCTAGTAGCGCTTGTTTAACGTCACGAGCCTGACCCAAACCTGTCTAGCACTTGTNAGTAAGTGCAATTCCTTCCAACACCCATCAGTAGGTGTACCTTCCCATTATCCTTCAGTGGATTCATGAAAATTAGCATCCCTCAGTAGATGCTACCTAGAAATTGTTCCAAAAAATCACATAATTACAAGATTAAAAATGAAATAAACCTAAACTAAAAAAATTAAATTGATTTACAACAATTGGGATAACCCCATCAAGCACCCATCAGTAGGTGTTGATACTCTTCTTGCTTGATATCTTTCTCTTTTTCTTCTTCCTGCTGAATTTCTTCATAAAGTGGAGAACACCAAGCACATGTTTCCATGTTTCAATCATAGGAACTTTATTCTCCAATTTCTTGAAGATCTCCATAAAGCACTTAAACTTCTTTTCCTTCCTATGATTTTTCTTTTGATGAGGAAGGGGCTTTTCATATGATCTTTTCTTCTTTCCTCTCTTCCTCTTTTTCTCACTCTCCCCCCTCAACTTCCTCTTTTTCTTTCTCTTTATNTTCTTCTTTATTTTTGCACATTTTCTATTTTTCTTTTTTCTTTCAACCACTTGAATGATAAAGCTCCCTGGATCTTGTAATTTAGGAGGTAATGTCCTCTATATGACGACACTGCAATTTCCTTGCACCTCTATAGTTTCCTTCTCAATATACTTCCTTTTCTTCATGAGAAATTCTTTTAAAAACTTTGCATATGATGGTATTTGCTGAAGTGCCTCAGAGAATGGTATATTTATTTCCAATTCCTTGAAAACCTCCATAAAACGCTCAAAGTGCTTTTCTCTCTCCTTTCTAGAATATATCTTTGGATAGGGCAAGGGATTTTCATACTCCCTCTCTTTCAATTTTACAACCTTTTCTTCTATCTTTTCCTTAGCAGCAACCTTTTTTTCTTTCTTTCTCTTCTATCTTTTTCACTTCTTTCTCTACCTTCTTCTCATCAACAACCTCATCCATTTGTGTCTCCAAATTTCTAAAGGTAACTTCATAGCTCTTGGAATCACACTTCTCCAGAAGTTTGTCAAACTTTTCATTAAGGCTTTTGACTTGTTCCGTCACATCAGCTATCTGTTCGGCAAAGTTGTTGATCATACTCCCACGTTTCTATTAGTGAAGAGTATTGTTGCTGCCACTGATATTGTTGCCTTTCTTCCATGCTTCTATGAGAAGAAAATCTTGTATACATGTCTTGTAGAAAGAATTCATCATTCTTTACAGTCTCCTCTATGCCTTTGACATGGTATACTTCAAAATTCATAATCCTCTGAAAAATTGCATCAGATTCTGCACTTCTTTGAATAGGCATGAAATGAGGCTCAACAGCTTGTCCATATCGACTTTGATCCATGTATGAGTGGGGTTCCCACCAGTGGTTGAAATTATTTTGGTAGAATTGAGTGCCCATATAATCAAATTCTTTTCCGTACTGCATTCTGCAAACGTTAGGCACAAAACCCTAGAAAACATTTATTCGAACAAAAATAAAATCAAACATAAAATCAAGTCAAATTCAATCAATTCACACTACTTGAAAAAGATAAACCACGAGTCCCGGTAACGCCGCCAAAAACTTGTTGACTCACTGACAAGTGTACCAGATCGTCCAAGTAATATAATCGGTAATACCCGATATCGTTCTTCCCAAGAGACTCGAAAGGATCGTTCATGTGAATTAAAATCGTAAGACTTGTAGAGAAAGAATTAATTGTTGTGGATGCAAAGATAGAAAATAAACATGCAATGTATTTGATTCAATTGACGAAAAAAACTATGGATGAATGGAGTTGTTGGGGGTTGACAATTTCACCTTATTCGCTCCCTCTTATCTACTCCTCTTGTTTAATGTGCTTGATTATCTAATTGTTATGCAAACTTTCTTGGCCTACCCTTAACACGATCCCTCGGTGAAAAGAGCCTATTACTAATTACCGGCTTGTTATCCTTAGCCTCCCCTAGCAATTAATAATGCATTAAGAACAGAAGCAAAAACAATTGATCGTCCTACCCCCTATCCCTAGGTTGGTATCGCTTAATCAAGGAATTCCTCACCAGTTCATAACANCATTGTATGTTCCCATATCAATAGAGACAAACAACAGTTATCGAATGAGTTAAACGACAAAAGCATTAAGCGCAGATGAGAACCCAACAATTGATAATCAAAGCATATGAAGAATCATATAAATAAACAAGAGTTTCAATAAAAGAGATTTTTAAAAGATTATATTGTTTCCCCAACAACAAAAGGGTTTAGTTCACCATTGTCATGGTGAACCTAAATAAAAATAATGGAAGAATGGAAAAGAAAACCCTAGATAAGATGAAAAGGAGCCTAAGCATCCAAGAGATCCTCTCCAGAGAGTGAAAACTAGGTTTGGCCGCCCTCTTCTGTCAAAAGAATGAGAATGAAATCGTAACAGGGCTATTTATAGCTGAGGAGGGTCACAGAAAATAGGCCCAAGCCCAGCAGACAACCGCCCGGGGGCACACTTATACCGCCCAGCGGTTTGCCCCTAATCACGCCACCGCCCGACAGCAGGGGGCCACCGCCCAGCGGTTTGCCTCTAATCGCAAATCTGCCCAACGCCCATGCCAGGTGCCTTCTCCTCGCCTTGGACCGCCCAACGGTGAATTTTGCCGCCGGGCGGTTTCTTGACTCTTCTTTTCTTCAATTTTCTTCCTTTATCTTAAGTCTAAGACCTTCATCTTCAACCTCAATCTTCACTTTCATCAAAATCACTACAAAACAATGCAAAACAAGCATGAAACATAATTGCATCTTCTTTGACTGTTGATGGGTTCTACAGGGTCTCTGTTTGCAAAACCACACAGAAGATGTGGGAAGTGCTGAGAGTAACTCACGAAGGAACAGATGATGTGAAGAGGGCGAGAAAGAATACATTGATTCAAGAATATGAAATGTTCAAACATGATGAAGCAAGGAGAAACAATCTCAGATGTTCAGAAATGCTTCACCAACATTGTCAATCACCTCATTGGACTAGGTAAGTGTTGACTCACTGGCAAGTGTACCGGATCGTGCAAGTAATATAATCGGTAATACCCGATATCGTTCTTCCCAAGAGACTCGAAAGGATCATTCGTGTGAATTAAAATTGTAAGACTTGTAAAGAAAGAATTAATTGTTGTGGATGCAAAGATAGAAAATACACATGGATGAATTGACGAAAAAGACTATGGATGAATGGAGTTTTTGGGGGTTGACAAGTTCACCTTATTCGCTCCCTCTTATCTACTCCTCTTGTTTAATGTGCTTGATTATCTAATTGTTATGCAAACTTTCTTGGCCT
>NC_028351.1:17388579-17391578 GCF_000741045.1 Vigna radiata var. radiata
ACAATGCAAAACAAGCATAATATCGCTAAAAACAGCTTTTGACTCTCGACTGACTCATTTATTGAGTTTTACTTGATTCTGAGCTCCTTCTAAGTNTTAAAGGGTGTAATTTGGTCTAAATTGACATATGAAAATAGGTGTTTTTCAACCGTTATCAGTAAGTCATTCGATAATGATGAGCTTAACATTAAAATTTTGAAATCTTTAGACAGGTCGTGGCAACCGAAAGTGACCGCAATCTCTGAGTCACAAAACCTCAACATTATGATAGTGGTGGCACTATTTGGGAAGTTGAGGGAGCATGAGCTTGATCTCAGAAGACTCGATGAAAAAGAAGATAAAACTAAGAAAAAGACATTGGCTTTCAAATCCGAAGTTGAGATAAGCAAAGGCAGAACAGAAGATGAAGACTCGAACGAAGAAGAAAACTTGAGTCTTGTGATTAAAAGGTTAAACAGGTTCATGAAGTCTAAAGGTAAAGGCAGATTTAGATATGAAAAGAAAGAAAACCAAGGATCTTCCTCAAATTACCGATGCTACAGCTGTGGAGAAAAGGGGCATCTAAAAGTTGACTGCCCAAATCAAAAGGAGGGTGAAGAAAAGAAAGAAAAGAAAAACATCAAGAAAAAGAAGGCCTACATTGCATGGGAAGATGACTATGAGACAATTTCATATTTGAGCGAGTCGGATGAAGAAGTGATGAGTAGATATTTTATTGATTTCACTTAGTTTATTGTGCGAGAATTAATCAGGGAATTGTGCTTAAATGTCCGATATTTTCCCGTTTTTACTAATTGTGCTTAATTTGACCGGAAATTCTAATTTTAATTAATTTGAATTATCTGAGCTTATTAGTTGTATTATTAATGGCAGCGAAAATTTTGGAAATACAATTTGGAACATTTGAAGGATATATTAGAGTTATTTTGGGCTGAAAAGAAATAGCGAATAAGTCCAAAGGTAGAGGATTTATTTTTGAGGTGCAAATAGAAAAACAAAATTGTAACACATGGCTTGTCCAGCAACTTATGCACATGCCACGACCTTGCAACGTGAATTCAATTATTGAAGAAAGAAAAACACTCACGAGCTCAATAAAAAAAAAAAGCTGGACATCCATTGATTTTTTTCTACATCCAACAAGGGTCCATGTGCACATGAAAAGGGTGGTGTGTCACGGAAAAGGAGGCTACAACACGTGGTGGCAGCAGAGTTACATCCAACTACACACCCGGTCCATTTTAAAACAAATAGAAGCAGCTGCAGCCAATTAAATTAATCATCTAACGGGCTTCTAGGCTACGTCCAGCAAACAAAGTTTGGAGAGGTGCTTGGAGAAAGAGAAGCTGGCTTCAGCTAAATGAAAAAAAAAAACCTGTTATGGCCCAATCCAGTACATGAAAAGTGGAGGTGCATCCAGCACATTTGAAGCACACAACACATACACATGAGGCCCAGACGGAAGGAGGGGCTTCATATTTTTAAGGTGTGTGCTTGGGAGAATGAACGGTGCATCCAGCAAGCATTCGTTAAGATTAGGTAGAGTAGATGTTGCTACGTGGCGATGGGCCATTTTCACAGCTTAGACTAGCTAGTTTCTCTTTAATTTATTTGGAGAGTTGGTTTGAAGATTCATTGTTTGGAGAAAGGGTGCAGCATCTGTCACGACCATGAGCTTATTTTTAGGCCATTTGAAACTTTAATTTCTTTAGTAGGTGCATGTGTCATGTGAATTGGTAGAAGAAAAAATGATGTTGTTTATTTCTTTAGTTTTAAATTATTTTACATTGTATTTAGAGTTGTTCTTCGTCTTCTTAATTTAGTGTTGCATTTTAATAGCTTTCACTATGTTTAGATATTTATTTATTGCATTGTTCATTTGCTTTATCTGGTCATTATGTTCAGTTTCTTTATCTTTCTGCATTTCCAATTTCCACACTTGCTTTAGAGATTGTTAGGTCTCAATGTAGAACCGTTCGGTCATCTGTAGGCTCGTTCGGTCTTCTTGTTTTGTGCATTTATTTCAATGTTAGAGATTGAATTTACTTTTTAATTTTAATTTAGTTTAATTCTCCTTGCAAAAACACTTTCAAACCCCCCGCCCTTCGTGTCTGACTTGATTCTCAAACCACATTTGGTCCTTGAGAGACGACCTAGGAGTCACTTCCTAGTATATACTGCATTTCTCATATGCAATCAAATTTGTATGGGCCGCGACACCCATCAAAATTTTGGCGCCGTTGCCGGGGACCAACGGTTCGGTTTTAGGTCTTTTGTTGTGTTAGTGTGTGTTGTGTTTAGTGTGTCGTGTCATGTGTGTTGCATTTAGATAGTTGCATATTTTCATTCCATTCTTTTTTTCCCCTTTCTTTCCCATGTCTACCTATTTTGGCTTTGTGGATACTGCTTATTCTGTCTGTGCTTATGATTATGATTCTCCTTCTGGATGTTACTCTGATGATTGTGATGTATACTCTGTTGATTTCTGTGCTGAGAACAATATGACTCATCCTCCCACTCATGAGAGTGCTCTTTCGGAGCTAGTTTCACTTCATGAGGATGATGTTCATTGCGTTCTCACCTCTGGACTGATACATTTGTTGCCTAAGTTTCATGGTTTTGCAGGTGAATGCCCTCACAAACATTTGGAGGAGTTCTACACCATTTGCTCTTCAATGAAACCTCCTCGTGTCCTTGATGATCACATGTTTTTAAAGGCATTTCCGCATTCACTACAAGGAGCAGCAAGGGATTGGCTTTATGGTCTTCCTCCGGGATCCATCACTTCTTGGGAAGATCTTAAGCATATGTTCTTGGATGAATTCTTCCCTTCTCAGTATAGTAACAGTAATGATCTTGGATGGAATGACCCTAGCTTGGGATGGTATGATGCTCCATAGCAATATCAACCATTTTCGAATTCTTGTATGCCTTCTCCACCTGTCCAGGAACCACAGCAGCTGCAGTTTCATGAGCCTGCCCAAGCAACTCCTCATCCT
>NC_028351.1:17391868-17396397 GCF_000741045.1 Vigna radiata var. radiata
AGATGAATCATGAATCAGCACAGGTTTTCTCTAAACTTGAATTCCCACTTACTTTGCCTGAGTTGTTTATGCATTCACATATTCTTGATTCTGTTGAGAATTCAAATGTTAGTGTTGATTTTGATATGGAAACTGTGAAAACTGAAGATGCTTTAGACTTAGGATTAAATTTTGATCTTTCACAGTTTTGTAAAAATTTTAAATGTAGTTATGAAGTTGGTTCTTGCTCTATTTGTGTTGAGATCAATTCTGTGATACAACCAGCTTCCACCTTTATGATTGGTGATACTAATTGTGAATATGATGAAAATGTTGAGGAACAGGCAGATAGGAGTACCACTTTTGAGATAGGTAGACCAGCTTCACCTTCCACCACTACCAATTTTCAGGGAAGTGGAGGTAGACATACCTATGATTGATTCTGTTGTTGATGATTATGTTGTTGATAGGTATGTTGAGGTTGATGATATTGATGAGCATGCTTTTGATTTTCACTCTTTGCATGATCAGAAACAACTTTTGCTATCTGGCTTGAATGTTTATTCTCCATGCACTGAACATGAATCTAATTCTGTTGTTGATATTGCTTCTGAATTTGAAAGTGATTCATGTTCTGAGAGTATATCTCATGTTCAGCATGTTACACTGGGATTGGGTGTTATACCCCTGCATGTTATTTCTGTGGAGCCACAGTGCACTAACCATGTTGTAGGAGGTACACATGAATTTGACCAACAAGCACCCATAGTGGAGAACAAAGGTCCTCGCATATACAAGAGCATGAATACTAATAGGCATCGGCTGAACACGCTCATCAATATTCACTTCTTATTAGATCCAGCTGTGGAGGACATCTCCTTACTTGATCAGATTTGGAGACTAAAGCAATTCCTCTTCAACACTTCCTTGCTAAATTCTATGGTGGAAGACCTCTCCCTGAAAGTCCAAAATTGGCAACTGCCACCTTGATCAGGGGAGTTTTTCTTTTTGCTTCTCCTCTGTTTCCCGCTTTTATTGCACTTGTCCATGATCTGTTGATTGTTCTGATTTTTTATCTGATGATTGTGACACACTGAGGACATTGTGTAGTTTAAGTGTGGTCTATTGGGGGAGATTCTAATTTTTCGTTGTTAGTTTATGTTTTCTGCGTTAAATTTTTTGTTTTCTAGGTAGTTTTGTTGTGTCTTGTGTATAGTTTTGCATGTTTCTCTTAATTCTGGACTTTGTTTAGGTTGTAGAGGTGTCCTTTCCTTTCCTTTATTAATACTCTGATTGGTCTGAAATCCATGTTTTTCTTTATTTGGAAGATGATTATGATGTTTGAGAGGGTGATTGATTGTGACAAAAATACCTTGTGTGAGATTTGAGCCACTTTATGTTCTTTCTTGTGTGATATGTCTCTTGAATTCTTGCACATATGTCTTGGCTTGACTCTTTTTTATGTTTCTTGATTAATATGCATGTTTGGAAGTGATAAAGGCAATTTTGTTGTTGAGCCTCTCTAACCAGATGAGCCTACCTTGTTGTGATCCATTGATAGCCCCTTTGAGCCTATACTTTCCCCATTTCTTTGTTTTGAAGCTCATACACTAGCCCTATGTAAAAAACCATGTTTACCTTAACCTTAGGGAATTTTGGAGCTTTGGAATTGTTTTGGGAATAAGTGTGGTCTCCTGGGAGATTATGATGAATTGGCTAGGTTGGTTCCTCTTCTTGTTTGTGTTTTTGTGAATACATGGTGTATCTTGTCTCTTATAGTTATGTTCAATATTGAGAGAAAAGAAAACAGAGAAGATGAAAAAAAAAAGAAAAAAAAATAATACAGAAAAATGAGAAAAATTAAAAAAATTGTGAATAAAGGAGTCAAGAAGAGGATTGAATTAGAGATTTTGGGTGTGCATATACTATGTTTACACTTGTTCCCCATTGCTCCTCTATTTCCTTTGGTTTGTAGCTTCTCATCCATATTTATCCTCCCTTTTCCTTGACCCCATTGCATCCATAAAGACCTTTTGATTTGAACATGCATATGTGTTTGAGTGTTGATATTAGAGGCTTGTCAAGTCTGTTGTGTTTGTTTTCTTGAGTACATTGAGTTGACACTGTTTATCCTAGACACTTGAGAGAAATACTGATAATGTGCATCTGTGAGGTTCTGTTGCTTTTGATTCACCTCTTGAGCTGACTGATCATTTTGCCATGCTTGGAATTGCTTTGATGACTTCATGAGTATCTATTTTCTCTAATCCTGTGTTGGATATTGTCTACTACTTTTCCTTGTCCATATTTCTTGAGGACTGTAATTTTGTCTGTTGAGTCTATGTCAATTCCCTAATGTCCATTGAACTGTTCCCTGTTTTGCGTCTTGATTTTGCCTAGGAGTGCAAAAGACTAAGTGTGGTCTATTTTGATAAGTCGATATTTTATTGATTTCACTTAGTTTATTGTGCTAGAATTAATCAGGGAATTGTGCTTAAATGTCCGGTATTTTCCTGTTTTTACTAATTGTGCTTAATTTGACCGAAAATTCTAATTTTAATTAATTTGAATTATCTGAGCTTATTAGTTGTATTATTAATGGCAGGGAAAATTTTGGAAATATAATTTGGGACATTTGAAGGATAAATTAGAGTTATTTTGGGCCGAAAAGAAATAGCAATTAGGTCCAAAGGTAGAGGATTTATTTTTGAGGTGCTTTTAGAAAAACAAAATTGTAACACGTGGCTTGTCCAGCAACTTATGCACATGCCACGGCCTGGCAACGTGAATTCAATTCTTGAAGAAAGAAAGACACTCACGAGCTCAATAAAAAAAACGTTGGACATCCATTGATTTTTTTCTACATCCAACAACGGCCCATGTGCACATGAAAAGGGTGGTGTGTCACGGAAAAGGAGGCTACAACACGTGGTGGCAGCAGAGTTACATCCAACTACACACCCGGTCCATTTNTGTCACGGAAAAGGAGGCTACAACACGTGGTGGCAGCAGAGTTACATCCAACTACACACCCGGTCCATTTTAAAACAAATAGAAGCAGCTGCAGCTAATTAAATTATTCATCTAGCGGACTTCTACGCTACGTCCAGCAAACAAAGTTTGGAGAGGTGCTTGGAGAAAGAGAAGCTGGCTTCAGCTGAATGAAAAGAAAAACCTATTACAGCCCAATCCAGTACATGAAAAGTGGAGGTGCATCCAGCACATTTGAAGCACATAGCACACACACATGAGCCCCAGACGGAAGGAGGGGCTTCATATTTTTAAGGTGTGTGCTTGGGAGAATGGACGATGCATCCAGCAAGCATTCGTTAACACAGTTCACGGCCTGCAAAGTTGGAAGCTCACGTAGACGGTGTCATAGCTGGAGGGGTGCAGCGGTTGAAATGTGCTATTGGGCTTGCTTTAGAACACACACGCAGCAGTGCAGCAGCACATGGTCTCCACGTTGAGCAACATCCAGCTTTGAAGCCACCACGGAGGTGCAGCGGAGCCCATCAAATTTTAAATGAAGTGTCCATAAATTTTGGAAGCAACCCACAACCCATGGACAATTTCTCAGAGTGTCCAGCAATGCATGGGAGAATCAATATTAGGTAGGGTATTCAATTGGGAGGAGTGTGTGCTGTCACAGGGGGCAACCGCCACTTGCTTTAGGCAATTTTTCTTGGCAGATTTTTAGCTTTGAATGCTGACACCACGACCTCGGGATGAGATTTGTTTTCAATCAACACATTGCATTGTCCTTTTTATCATTTAACCAGTCCTCGGTGGATAATGCTTTTCTTTGATGATGAGCACACGTTTCCAATTGCTAGAAATTTCTCTTTTTTTTTTTTTACTTTGAGCACGCTGGCAGTAGCCACCATTCCATGTTATCTATGATGAAGGTTGAAAAACAGTTATTTTAATATGTCTTTTTAGACCAAATTACTCCCTTTACTACTTAGAATGAGCTTAGAATTAAGCAAAACTCAATAAAAGAGTTTGTAGAGAGTCAAAAGCTATTTTTAGCGATATTATGCTTGTTTTGCATTGTTTTGTAGCATTTTTGAGAAAGTGAAGAATGGAGTTGAAGATAAAGGTCATAGACTCAAGAAAAGAGAAGAAAAGTTGAAGAATTGAAGAGTCGACGCACCGTTAAACGCCAAATTACACTGTCGGGCGGTCTAGGGCGAGGAGTGGGCACCTGGCGTGGGCGCTGGGCAGATTTGCGATTAAAGGCAAACCGTCGGGCAGTAGTGCGATTTGAGGGAAACCACCAGGCGCCACACTTGTTCCGCCGGGCGGTTGTCTGCTGGGCTTGGTCCTGTTTTCTGTTGCGCTCCTCACCTATAAATAGCCCTATTGCGAGTTTAGATGTATTCTTTTGAAAGAAGGGGGCGGCCAGACCTAATTTCACTCTCTAGAGAGGATGTCTTGGATGCTTAGGCTCCATTTCTTCTTATCTAGGGTTTGCTTTTCCATTCTTCATCCATTTTTCATCTAGATTCACCATGTCAATGGTGAACTAAACCCTATTGTTGTTGGGG
>NC_028351.1:17397472-17403419 GCF_000741045.1 Vigna radiata var. radiata
TTTAATTTCTTTAGTAGGTGCATGTGTCATGTGAATTGGTAGAAGAAAAAATGATGTTGTTTATTTCTTTAGTTTTAAATTATTTTACATTGTATTTTGAGTTGTTCTTCGTTTTCTTAATTTAATGTTGCATTTTAATAGCTTTCACTATGTTTAGATATTTATCTATTTCATTGTTCATTTTCTTTATTCGATCATTATGTTCAGTTTCTTTATCTTTCTGCATTTCCAATTTCCACACTTGCTTTAGAGATTGTTAGGTCTCAATGTAGAACCGTTGGTCATCTGTAGGACCGTTCGGTCTTCATGTTTTGTTCATTTATTTCAATGTTTTCAATTATGTTTGATTGTATTTACTTTTCAGTTTTAATTTAGTTTAATTCTCCTTGTAAAAACACTTTCAACCCGCTCCCCCCTTCGTGTCTGACTTGATTCTCAAACCACATTTGATCCTTGAGAGACGACCTAGGAGTCACTTCCTAGTCTATACTGCTTTTCTCATATGCAATCAAATTTGTATGGGCCGCGACACCCATCAAGAAGCTTACATCTGTTGATGGCAGATGACAATAATGCTAGTCAAGTAAGTAATTCCAGCTATTCAGATAATGATAGTCAAATCGGTGAAGATGAATTGCATGAAATATATGCTGCATTATTAATTGAATCTCAAAAATTAGACATTGCTCATAAGAAATTGAAAATGGACTTTAAAGAATTAATATTTAAATTAGAAAGTTTTCTTAAAAAAAATAAAGATTTACAATTAAATGTTGAAAATTTTTCTGAAGAAAATAAAAATCTAAAAACAGGTTTTGAAAATATTCTTGAGGAAAAAAAAATTATTTATGAAAAAGGAAAATATGTTAGTAGTAATGAATGTGAATCTTGTATGACTCATAAAAAATTACTGGAGAAAACAACCTTAGGAGAATGTAGTAAAAATAATAAAATTAAGGTTGTTAAAAACAAGTATGTTCCTAAAATAAAAAATAAACATAACTACAAAACCCATAGGACTTGGGTAGAAAAAGGAACAATTCATAGAAACACACATAATATTTCATGCTTTTATTGTATGAGAAAAGGTCATACTTCAAACAAGTGTAAAATTAAACGTTATGGTGTTTCTAATGGTAGATATGTTTGGGTTGCAAAACAACTTTGAAAATATAACCCAAAGACCCATACAAAATAGTTGGGTACCTAAACAACTTGTTCTTTTTGTTTTGCAGGAATTATCAAAATCAAGGAAGTTCATGTGGTGTCTTGATAGTTGGTGTTCAAAATACATGATCGGAGATAAGACAAAATTTACAAACTTCTGGAAAAAGGAACAAGGCTTTGTCACCTATGGTGACAACAACAAATGAAGAATTCTTGGAAAAGTAGATATCGGAAGCAAAGATACCTTGATGATTAAAGATGTGCTATATGTGGAAGGATTAAGGAACAACTTAATTAGCATTAGTCAACTGTGCGATAAAGGACTCGAGGTAAGTTTTGAACAGAATCTTGCACAATTTATAAAAATGATTCTTCTGAAATTTCACTAAAAGGAATTAGACATAACAATACTTATTTAATTGATTTAGAAAATGCATCAAATAGAAATATTTCATGTTTTGTTGTGAAAGAAGAAAATCCATGGTTGTGGCATAAGCGTGCGACTCATATTCATATGCAACAATTGAATAAACTCATTTCTAGAGATATATTAATTGGTTTACCAAAACTAAAGTTTGTGAAAGACAAATTGTGTGATGCATGTCAAAAGGGTAAGCAAGTAAAGTCATCTTTTCAATCTAAAAATGTTGTTTCTAGTTTAAAACCCTTAGAACTGTTACACATGGATTTATTTGGTCTGTCAAGGATAAAAAGTTTTGGTGGAAACTACTATGCTTTAGTTATTATGGATGATTATTCAAGATATACGTGGACTTTCTTTCGTACACTTAAAAATGAAGCTTTAAAGAATTTAAAAAATTTGCAAATTTGGTTCAAAATGAAAAGGACTTAAAAATAAAAGTCATCATAAGTGACCATGGTGGTGAATTTCAAAACGAATTGTTTGAAAATTTTTGTGAAGAACATGGCATTTCTCATAATTTTTTCTGCACCTAGAACTCCTCAACAAAATGGAGTTGTAGAAAGAAAAAATATATCCTTAGAGGAACTTGCTCGTACTAAGCTAAATGAATATAATGTTCCTAAAAAAATTTGGACTGATGTTGTAAGTACTGCTTGTTATGTTTTGAATAGAATGCTTATCAGACCTATTTTAAAACGTACTCCATATGAACTTTTTAAGAATAGAAAACCAAATGTTTAACATCTGAAAATTTTTGGATGCAAATGTTTTGTCTTAAATAATGGAAAACAAAATTTAGGAAAATTTGATTCAAAAGCTGATGAAGGTATTTTTCTTGGTTATTCTCAAACGAGCAAAGCGTATAGAATCTTTAATCGAAAGACTATGGACCTTGAGGCAAAAGCTCTTGAGTCGGATGAATCTGAATCAGGTAATACTAAAGACTCATCAAAGACAACAAATGAAGAAAAGAATGATGAAAATCCTCAAAATGAAGATCTAAACAAGATATGGCAACAAACTAGAGGATTATCATTGGACAACATAATTGGTGATATATCACAAGGGGTAAACACTAGAAGGAATATAGTTTGGTTTTGCATGAATGTTGCTTTTGTTTCACAGATAGAACCTAAAAAATATTAAACAAGCTCTTCAAGATGAAAAATGGTGTATAGCAATGCAAGAAGAACTCAACCAGTTTGAAAGAAATCAAGTTTGGGAATTTATTCCTAGGAATGACACTCATCAAGTAATCGAAACAAAATGGGTGTTCAGAAACAAAATGGATGAAGACAACAATATTACCAAGAATAAAGCTAGGCTTGTAGCACAAGGATACAGTCAAGAAGAAGGCATAGATTATGATGAGACATATGCTCTGGTTGCCAGGTTAGAGGCAATACGCCTACTTCTTGCTTATGCATCTATAATGAAATTTAAACTATTTCAAATGGATGTGAAAAGTGCTTTTCTAAAGGGTTTTATCAAAGAAGATGTGTATGTTGAACAACCACCAGGTTTTGAAGATTTTAAACATCCTAATCACATCTATAAATTAATGAAAGCACTATATGGTCTAAAACAAGCACCTAGATCTTGGTATGAAAGGCTTAGCAATTTTCTTTTGGAAAATAATTTTAATAGAGGAAAATTTGACTCAACATTATTTATTAAAGGTGTTGGAAAACATTTTCTAATTGTTCAAGCATACGTTGATGATATTATATTTAGTTCATTTAATAAATCTCTTTGTGAGAATTTTTGCTAAGACTATGCAGGGTGAATTTGAGATGTCAATGATGGGAGAACTTACATTCTTCCTCGGTCTTCAAATTAAGCAAATGGAGGAAGGTACGTTCATTTCTCAAACAAAATATTGCAGGGAAATTCTCAAGAAATTTGAAATGGACAAAGCTAAAGAAGCCTATACTCCCATGGGAACCTCATGCTATTTAGATAAAGATGAGACAGGTAAAGAGGTAAACCAAACCAAATACAGAGGTATGATTGACTCTCTATTATATATTACTGCTAGTAGACCAGATATAATGCAAATTGTTTGTGTGTGTGTGCTAGGTATCAATCTAGTCCTAGAGAATCTCACCATACTGTAGTTAAGCGCATATTGAAATATCTTAAGGGAACAACATCTTTTGGTTTATGGTATCCTTCAGGAGCTGAACCTAGTCTTGTAGGGTTTTCTAATGCAGATTATGGAGGTCGTAAGATAGATAGAAAAAGCACTAGTGGAACCTGCCATCTTCTAGGTAGATCCTTAGTTTCCTGGCATTCTAAGAAACAAGCCTATGTAGCCTTGTCAACCACTGAGGCTGAGTATATTGTTGCTGGAAATTGTTGTGTGCAAACCTTATGGATGAAACAACAATTAGAAGATTATGATATTCACTTAGATCATATACCACTTAAGTGCGATAATACAAGTGCAATTAATCTTACAAAAAATCCCATAATGCATTCTAGAACCAAGCATATAGAGATTAGGCACCATTTCCTTAGAGATCATGTGCAGAAAGGAGATTGTGAGATAGAATACATTGATTCTAGACACCAATTAGCACATATTTTCACCAAAGCATTGCCTAAAGATAGATTTTTTGAGCTTAGAAGGGACTTGGGTATATTAGAAATCTCTTAATATGTGTTTTCATTCATTTTTCGTGTTTTTTTGTTGTTTAGCATTTTTAATCGACTTGCAAATTGATTAAAAGCGTAACCCTTTTCGTATCTCTATTTTTGCACCTGAATTAATCAATTAATCTAAGTTTTAATCGATTAATTGTGATTTTAATCGATTAAAAGCACTCTTGATGGTTTTTTTAAATTTGTTCAATGTTGGTTTCCAAAAAATAGTCGTTGGCAATGTCTTGCAACAACTATAAATGGCTAGTTCTTAATTTTTTTGAACGTTGGGAAGCCACTTTGCCTTATTTATACCCTAAATGTTGCTCCTTTCCATTCTTGCACACTTTACACTAGTACTTTTTCTATCAACTTTACAACCTCCATAATCTGCATCAGAATAACCTATTAAACTAGGTGAAGCATCAGAGGGATACCAAAGTCCAAAAGATGTAGTTCCCTTAAGGTATTTTAAGATTCTCTTCACAGCAGTCAAATAAGATTCTTTAGGATTGGCTTGGTACCTAGCACACACACATACACTTTGCATAATATCTGGTCTACTAGCAGTTAGGTACAACAAAGATCCCATTATACCTCTCAACATAGTTTCATTTACTCCTTCTCCAGATTCATCCTTATCTAAATAACATGAAGTTGTCATAGGTTTATTTGCCTCTTTGCAAGCATCCATACAAAATTTCTTAAGAACTTCCCTATAATATTTTGTTTGGGAGATAAAGGTACCTCCATTCATTTGCTTTATTTGTAATCCTGAGAAGAAATTCAGTTCACCCATCATAGACATCTCAAACTCACCTTGCATTATTTTTGCAAATTCTTTACACAAAGAATTATCAATAGACGCAAATACAATATCATCTACGTAAACTTGCACAATTAGGATGTGTTTACCCACTTTCTTAATAAATAAGGTTGAATCAACCTTACCTCTAGAAAAGTCATTATCAATTAAGAAGGTACTAAGTCTTTCATACCAAGACCTAGGTGCCTATTTAAGACCATATAAACCCTTTTTCAATTTGTAAACATGATCAGGATATTTGAAATCCTCAAAACCAAGAGGTTGACTAACATACACTTCCTCTTTTATAAAACCATTTAAAAAAGCACTTTTTACATCCATTTGATATAGTTTAAATTTCATCAAAGATGCATATGCAAGTAATAATCTAATTGCTTCTAACCTGGCTACCGGTGCATATGTTTCATCATAGTCTATTGTTAACGGATTGGCAAGCATACCAAATCGTATCAAGTAATAATAAATGGTAAGTCCAAGTATCATTTTCCCAAAAGACTCGAAAGGCCTTATCGTTCGTGTGAATTAAGATTGTAAGACTTGAAAATAAAAATTAATTAATTGGATATGAGAACAAAATATAAACATGCAAAAGAGATTGATTCAATTAACAAGAAGAAAACTATGGATGAATGGAGTTGTTGGGGGTTTACAATTTCATCTTATCCTCTCTCTCTTATTTACTCCTCTTAATTTATTTGCTTGATTAACTAATTGTTATGCAACTTTCTTAGCCTACCCTTAACTCGATCCCTCGGTGAAAAGAGCCTATTACTAATTACTGGTTTGCTATCCCTAGCCTCCCCTAGCAATTAATAAAGCATTATAGAGCAGAAGTGAAAAACAATTGATTGTCCTACCCCTATCCCTAGGTGGTATTGCTTAATCAA
>NC_028351.1:17403634-17422115 GCF_000741045.1 Vigna radiata var. radiata
CATATAAATAAACAAGAGTTTCAATAAAAGAGAGTATCAAAAGGTTACATTGTTTCCCCCAACAACAATAGGGTTTAGTTCACCATTGTCATGGTGAATCTAGATGAAAAATGGATGAAGAATGGAAAAGCAAACCCTAGATAAGAAGAAATGGAGCCTAAGCATCCAAGAGATCCTCTCTAGAGAGTGAAATTAGGTCTGGCCGCCCCCTTCTGTCAAAAGAATGCATATAAACTCGCACTAGGGCTATTTATAAGTGAGGAGCGCAACAGAAAACAGGCCCAAGCCCAGCAGACAACCGCCCGGCGGCACACCTGTTCCGCCCGGCGGTTTCCCTCAAGTCGCGCTACCGCCCGGCGGCAGGGGTCTACCGCCCGGCGGTTTGCCTCTAATCGCAAATCCACCCAGCACCCACGTCAGGTGCCTAATCCTCGCACTGGACCGCCCGGCGGTGTAATTTGTCGCCGGGCGGTACGTTGACTCTTCGTTTCTTCATTTTTCTTCTCTTTTCTTGAGTCTACGACTTTCATCTTCAACTCCATTCTTCACTTTCTCAAAAATGCTACAAAACAATGCAAAACAAGCATAATATCGCTAAAAATAGCTTTTGACTCTCTACAGACTCATTTATTGAGTTTTGCTAGATTCTAAGCTCATTCTAAGCAGTAAAGGGAGTAATTTGGTCTAAAATGACATATGAAAATAATTTTTTTTCAACCTTCATCATTTATACCTTCTTCTTGACAGTATCCCTTTGCAACTAGAATTGCTTTGTTCTTTGTGATGTTTCCATCCTCATCAAGCTTATTTCTAAATACCCATTTTGTTCCTATGACTTGTGATGGGTGTTGCATCCCATGCAAAATTTAATGTGCATAAAAGAATGCAGTATAGACTAGGAAGTGACTCTTAGGTCGTCTCTCAAGGACCAAACTATGGTTCGAGAATTAGGTCAGACACGAAGTGGGGGGCTTTGTGAAAGGTTTTGTGAATGCGGATGAATTAAAATCAAAACACGGATGCAAACACAAAAATAAACACAGATATAAAAATGGTTTCAAAGACAGAATGGAAACGGATGGTCATTAACTTAATTACAATGCTTACTATGACAGATCAACAAAATAAAGCAGCGACTCAAACCTCTAATCCAACAAAGTTAACCAACTATGCGAAGGTTAACCCTGTTTTCATAAAAGCGAACTCAGCGAACGCAATGTTAACATCAAATCCAATTTACACCATGCAGTTTTGTCAACTAAGCAAAGATTCAACACCAACTAGGCAATTAAACGTATACCCAATTGCAAGTGCAAATAGAGATTTCACATTAACCAAGTCAGAGTGGCAAACACAATCGTAGTCCAAGAATCTCAAGGAAACAATGCAATTTTATTAATAACCAACCAACTATCCTAAACTAACATCAATATTAAATTATCAAAATCAAACAGAACAAAGAACATAGTAAACGAGAAATTTAAACCGAACAATGCAATAGATAAATATCCAAACATAATTAACGCAATTTAGATGCAACGCTTGATCTAAAAAGTAAAATGCATATTGCGGGAATACAACCAATGACTAAAAACCAAGATGAATAAATTTTCTTTCTCAAAAATCTTAGTTACCATACACTTCTTTCTTCCAAGTCGTGACACAACTATAAAAACTGAAAATAAACGCTTGATTGCAGCATCCAAAAGAAAGGCATCGTGAGTGAACCAAGCTCTCCAGCTGAAATCACCACATCTTCAAAGAAAAGAAAAGCACGCCTCTAAAATTTGTATCATCCAGTAACGTGTTCTCCTCCAAGAAATGAAAATGTTATTCTCCAATAATGCATCAGTGTGTGCTTGCATCTTATGAACAATGTCGTACCAATTCCAATTGCAAAGTAAATCATGCACCGTGCTTCTCTCCAAGTAAAAATAATATGCCGCTCCACTTAAATCAAAATGCAATAATGTGCTTTCCAGAAACTAAATCACCGCACTACACCTCCAGCCAACACCGTGCACATGCTCATGATTCATACAAAATAAAAGCTTGTTTAAGGAAAGTAAATTCTGGAAAAAGTTAATCACTGAGTGCCTCTTCCAATTGCAAAATGAACGTGCAGCTTCAAAGTAAATCAGATGCTAGGCTGGCAAAAAAAAAATATGAAACGGAAAATTTTTTTTGCTTCTTCAACAAATGTAATAGTAATAAACATAAAATAAAACTCCAAGAAGAGCTCCTAAAAGTAGCGGCTGCAGCAAAAAGGAAATGCACATTCACCCAAAGCAAGCTTTCTTTCTCATTCATCCAATATAAAACACAGTCCACATGGTCACAACAAAAGAAAAAAAATCCTATCCCATTATTTCAGCCGAGAGAGTTTCCCACGTTCCAGCAAAAACCAAAATTTTTCAAGTGTGACGGTTGTGGAATGTTGGAATCCCTAGGGCCATGTGTCCTCTTTTAAGGATGGGTGGGGTCCACCCAAAAACCCTAAAGTTGCCAAGTGTCCTACAATTATTTAGGCCCATCATGTTTTTGCCAAAATTTGGCCAAATATGCACAAGCTTGTCTAAAAAAAACTAAACTTCTTACAATTTTGATTAATTCTAAACTACTAAATTAGAATATAACTAATTCTAAATTTTCCATGTGGAGAGTCTTGAATGAATTTATGTCCTCTCAAATGTCCAAAAATGTATCTCCAAAATTTCTCTACTGTTAATAATGCAAATAATTAGCTCAGAATATTAAAATTAATTAAAATTAAAATTTCTGGTCAAATTAAGCACTATTAGCAAAAACGCGAAAATACCGGACAATTAAGCACACTTCCCTGATTAAATTCGGTACAATAAACTAAGTGCAGTCAAGAAAATATCGACTCATCAACTTGATAATCATCTTGCTTAGGAATAAGTTGCCAAACTTCATTCCTTTCAAATTAATTTAGCTCTTCTTGCATAGCAACACACCACTTATCATCTTGAAGAGCTTCCTTTATGCTCTTGGGTTCTATCTGAGACACAAAAGCTACAGTTAGACAAAAATTATTAAGATTGTGTCTAGTAGTTATCCTTTTTGATATATATCCAATGATGTTGTCCAAAGATAGTCCTCTTTGTTGTTGATAGCATTTAGAATCAACAGCTTAAGGTGTTTCTTGAAGTTCTGGAGGATAGTTCTCGTTTAGATACATCTCTTCAAGAGCTTCCCTTAAATAATCCTCATCACCTGTAATAGGTTTATTTGACTCAATAGGATTTACCTCAAGGTCCACAATCTCATCAAAGACAACATGCATTGATTCTTCAATTATCAAAGTTCTTCTATTGAATACTCTATATGCTTTGCTAGTCAAAGAATATCCTAGAAAAATTGCTTCATCAGATTTTGCATCAAATTTACCAATATTATCCTTACCATTATTTAAGACAAAGCATTTGCATCCAAAAATTTTCAAGTGAGACACATTTGGTTTTCTACCATTTAACAATTCATAAGGAGTTAATTTTAGAATTGGCCTAATAAGCATCTTGTTCAACACATAACAAGTAGTACTAATTGCATCAGCCCAAAAATATTTTGGCACATTAGATTCATTCATTAGAGTTCTAGCTAATTCTTCTAAAGATCTGTTTTTCCTTTCAACAACACCATTTTGTTGGGGAGTTCTAGGTGCAGAAAAGTTATGTGCAATGCCATATTCTTCGCAAAAATTTTCAAAAGATTCATTTTTAAATTCACAACCGTGATCACTTCTGAATGTTTTGATTTTCAAATCTTTTTCATTTTCAATATGTTTAGCAAAAGATTTAAAAGCTTTAAAGGCTTCACTTTTCAGAGTTAAAAAGAAAGCCCAAGTAAATCTAGNATAATCATCAACAATTACAAGAGCATAGTAATTTCCACCAAAACCTTTAATTCTAGATGGACCAAATAAGTCCATATACAACAGTTCTAAAGGTTTTGAAGTAGAAATCATGTATTTGGATGGAAATGAAGATTTGGTTTGTTTACCTTTTTGACATGCAGTGCATAATTTGTCTTTCTCAAATTTCAGTTTAGGAAAACCAATTACAAGATCTTTTGAAATTAGTTTATTCAAATGTTGCATATGAATATGTGCATCTCTTTTATGACATAGCCAAGGATTTTCTTCTTTAGCAACTAAGCATGTTATACTATCACTAGATGCACTTTCATTATCAATTAGATAAATATTGTTATGCCTAACACCTTGCAAAGCAATATCAGTAGAATCTTTAAAATAAACAGTGCACTTATCACTTTCAAATGTTACCTTGATACCTTTGTCACATAATTGACTTATGCTTAGGAGGCTATGCTTGAGGCCTTCAACATACAAGACATCTCTTATAGTCAATGTGTTTCCTCCTCCAATGTCTCTGGTACCCATGATTCTACCTTTATTGTTATCCCCATAAGTTATAAATCCTTGCTTTTTCTTCTCAAAAGAGATAAACTTTTTCTTGTCACCGGTCATGTGTCTTGAACATCCACTATCAAGATACCACAATGACTTCTTTGACTTAGTAGGTTCCTACAAAACAAATTAGCAAGAGTTTTAGGTCCCCAATCTCATTATGGTCCTTGGGGTTAGTTTATGCAAGCATATATCATTTCACAACTTTAACCCATGCATATTTACCATTTGGAACACCAAAATGTTTAATGTTGCATTTGTTTGATGTATGTCCATGTTTCATACAGTAAAAACAACAAACATCAATCACTTTATTTTTAACTAAAGTTCCCTTTTGAACCCAAACTCTACGAGTTCTTCTAGTTTTAGAATTTTTGTTTTGATGCATGTTTGTGCACCTAACATTGCTTGTACCAAAATCTAATTTAGCATGTGATTTAGGCTTTGTTGCCTTTGCAAGTAAATTTTCAAGAATGTCAATGTCAAACATGTGACTTTTGCAAGATAAACCTCAACAGTTGCATTTGAATAAGACAGTTTTGTTTCTAAAGTGCTAACTTTATTTCTTAACACGACTTCACCATCAAGAAATTTGTCATATCTCAATTTTAATTCATTGTGCTCCTTTTTAAGCTTTTTATGTGCAGCATCAAGTTTTTCAGATTCATTCATTAATTCAAAGAAATCTTTTTGCAAGTCTAATTCACTATATTCAAAACTGGAATCACTTACTTGACTTCCAATATCTTCTGAGTCAGCCATTAGACATATATTTGCTTCCTCATCTGAATCACTGGAGCTTGTTGAGCTAGATGCATTGTCTTCCCAACCTATGTAAGCTTTATTTTTCTTTGGAAACTTTCTTTCCTTCTTTTCTTCACTTTTCTTGCTCTTTGGACATTCAGTTTTCATATGTCCTCTTTCTCCACATCCGTAGCATTTAACACTTCAAGGAGATTCTTGATTTTCTCTCCTTTCTTTACGAAATTTGTCCTTACTTTTTGCTTTCATAAACTTATCAAATTTCTTTATCATGAGGCTCATGTTCTCCTCATCATCAAAATCATCATCTTCAAACTTTTTAGAGCTCTTGCCTTTTGAAATCTCGGATTTGAAGGCAAGTGTCTTCCTTTTACCTTGATCCTCTTCAGCAGTTAATCTTTTTAGTTCAAGCTCATGCTCACGAAGCTTTCCAAATATAATTGGCATCGTCATTTGAGAGAGATTTTGTGACTCCGAAATGGTAGTCACCTTTGGTTGCCAAGACCTGTCCAATGATTTCAAAATTTTGACATTTAATTCATCAGTATCAAAAGTCTTACCCAAACCAGTCAAGTGGTTCACTATATAACTAAAACGATTTTGGACATCAGATATAGTTTCTCCAGATTGCATTCTAAACATCTCATACTCTTGGATGAGAGTGTTCTTCCTTGCACATTTCACGTCCTCTGTACCCTCATGTGTAACTCTGAGGACTTCCCACATTTCCTGTGCTGTCTTACACACTAAAATTCTATAAAATTCATCAAGTACAACAGCAGATGAAATAATGTTACGAGCTTTAATATCAAACTGAGCTCATCTATTTTCTTCAGCAGTCCAGTTAAAATATGGTTTTTTTACCTCTACATCATCAACTGTACTTTTAGGAATAAAAGGACCATTTTGTATTGTTTCCCAAATACCTTTGTCAACAGACCCCATAAAGATTTCCATTCCGACTTTCCAGAATGCATAATTATCACCAGTAAAAAGTGGTGGTCTATTAATAGAAGCACCCTCGGCATATACAAGATTTTGATTATGACTGCCCATTTTCGCAAATTTTGAAAAACTATTAAAGCAAGCTCTGATACCAATTGTTGGATGGTATCAGCCAGAGAGTATAACGCAGTGGAATAAAACTTAAAGTAGCGGAAAGCGTCTTCAGTCACTTTTTAAATTAAAATGGTCAGTTTTTAGAAATAAATTTTCTAAGAGAAAATTTGTCGAACAGTTGATGTGCAAATAAAATTAAAGAGTGTAGGGAGTAGAAGAATCACACAAGTAATTTTTATACTGGTTTGATTCAAAAGAATCTACGTCCAGTTGTTAATCACTATAAAAAGTAATTAACAGTTTCACTAAAAAACAGTTTTTCAGATTACAACAGTAAGGAATAAAAATATGATTAAAGCTTCCTTCGACGAACGAACCGGAAGAAGAACACTCTACCAACTCCAAGAGAACCGCTCTGACTATCGGTACACGAAACACGAGCTTCTCCTATTCACGAGACCAGGCAGAGCACCTTGCTAACTCGAAGAGAACCGCTCCGACTATCGACACACAAAACGTGAGCTTCTCCTATTCACGAGACCAAGCAAGGGAACTTGAACTATAGCTTTTGAGAACTTCCTCTAACAAACAGTATTCCTCTGATAATCGATTATTTGGAGTGATAATCGATTATTCTAGAAAGACTAGTGATAATCGATTATTGCTCCTCATAATCGATTATTTCAGTACATTATCTAAAATACAAATTTTACAAATTTTAAGGACTTTCCTACTACATTCATATTCTACAAATTGCTTTTAAAAAATATCTCAAATATCTTCTTCAGGTTAAACTTCTTGTAGCATCATCAAAACAATTTACTTCAAGATTTACCAATGTTCCTCATTGGTAACATAAATCTCCTAACATCCCTCAGTAGATGTTATCCCAGTGGCATTATCAATAAATGTTGTTAGTGACATCCATCAGCAAATGTCTAATCTTTCTTAACATCCCTCAGTAGATGTCATCTCTGTCATCATAAGCAGCATATAACCTAAAAAGAATTAAATAAAATAAAAGAAATAAATCAAATAAAATCAAATCAAATAAAAACAGAAAAATAATAAAAATAGAAAGATAAAAACAGAAACAAAAAATATTTTTTTTAAAATAACAAAAACAGAAAGATATAAAACAGAAGAAGATATTTTTTTTATTTTTATTTTTATTTTTTTTAAATAAAAACAGTAAAGGATATTATTTATTTATTTTTTTTCGTTTCTTTTTTAATAAAGATAGAAAAATAAAACAGAAAAATAAAATCAGAAAGATAAAAACACCCATAAGTAGGTGTTGATATTCTCCTTGCTTGATAATCTTTTCTTTTTCTTCTTCCTGCTGAATCTCTTCAAAAGCTGATCAAACCAAGCACATGTTTCCATGTCTCAATCATAAGAAATCTAATCTCCAATTTCTTGAAGATCTTCATAAAGCATTTGAATTTCTTTTTCTTCCTATGATATTTCTTTTGATGAGGAAGTGGTTTTTCACATGATCCTTTCTTTTTTCCTCTCTTCCTCTTTTTCTCACTCTTCTCCTCCCTCAACTTTCTCTTTTTATTTTTTCTTATTTTCTTCTTTATTATTTTCTCACTTTTTTTCTTTTTTTCTTTTCTCTCAACCACTTCTTTTTCTCTCTCCTCATCTTTCTCTCCCTCACCCAACCTTTCTGTTTCTTCTTCCTCTATCTTTTCCTTCTATATTTTTTCCTTATTTCTCTCCATTTGTTCTCCTCAACAACCTATTCTGTTTCTATCTCTTCTATCTTTTTCACATCTTTCTCTATCTTTTCTTCCTCAATCTTCTCCTCCTTTCTCTCCTTTTTTTTCTCCTCTATCTTCTCCTCATCAACAACCTTATCAATTTGTGTCTCCAAATTCCTGAAGATAACTTCATAACTCTTGGAATCGTACTTCTTCAAAGATTTTTCAAACTTTTCATTAAGGCTTTTGACTTGTTCCGTCAAATCAACTATCTGATGATATAGTTGTTGATCATCCTCCCACGTTTCTGTTGGTGTAGGGAATTGTTTCTACCGTAAACGTTGTTCAGCTTCCCCCAACATTTCTCTTGGCGAAGAGGATTGTTTTCGCCGTAAACGTTGTTTAGCTTCCCCCAACGTTTCTCTTGGCATAGAGAGTTGTTGCTTAACATCTCGCCCATTCTGGCTTTGATCCAAGTTTGAGTGAGGTTCCCACTAGTAGTTGAAATCATTTTGATAGAATTGAGTGCCCATATAGTCAAATTCTTGTCCATATTGAATCCTACAAACGTTAGGCACAAAACCCTAGAAAACATTTATTAGAAAAAAAATAAAAATCAACATAAAATCAAGTCAAATTTAATCAATTTACACTACTTGAAAAGTTCAACCACGAGTCCTCGACAATGGCGCCAAAAACTTGTTAAGCCCCTGGCAAGTGTACTAGATCGTTATCAAGCAATATATAAACGTAAGTCCGTGTATCGTTCTCCCAAAGGACTCTTATGCCTTATCTTTCATGTAAATTGATTTTATAAGACTTGAGAAAGAAATAATTTTGTAGTGTGAATGCAAAACGAAAATAAACATGCAAATGCAAGTGAATCAATTGGCAAAGAAAAAATATGAAGGAATGGAGTTGTTGGGCTTTATAATTTCATCTTATCTGCCCTCTTATATCTACTTTTCTTATTTAATTCGCTTTATTATCTAATTGCCATGTAAACTTTCTGATTTACTCTAAACCCAATTCCTAGGCGAAAAGAGCATATTATTAATTACTAGTTTACTATCTCTACTCTCCCTGAGTAATTAATAATGCATTAAAGTACAGAAGCAAAATACAATTGATCGTCCTACCCCTATCTCTAGGCAGTATTGCTTAATCAAGGAATCTCCTATCAGTTCATGACTTCCCCGTACATTCCCATATCGACAAAGGCAAACATCTCCTTACAGAATGAGTTAAACGATAGAAGCATTAAGCATAGATAAGAAACCCAACAATTGATAATATAAGCAATAGAATAAGATAAGAATTTCAATATAAGAAAGTTTCAAAAGATTACATTATTCCCTAACAACAAAGGGTTTAGTTCACCATGGACATGGTGAAACTAGATGGAATTAAATGAAAGAATGGAAGACTAAACCCTAGATTTGATAGATTGGAGACAAAGCATCCAAGAAACCGCCTCTAAGGAGTGTAGAACTACTCTGGACGTCTCTGCTTGCCAAAAGATTACTCTGAGGGTCGCACTGGGGCTATTTATAACGCAGAAAAGTAACAGAATTTTGGCCCAAGCCCATCCTTTAGGCGCTCAACACCCATTTGACCGCTCAGCAGTAACCCCTGTACTCGCAAGACACTTAGCGGTGGATCCCGGGCGAAAAACTGGTCCAGAATTGGCGGTCAACGCTCATTACCGCTCAGCGGTGGCGCTCAGCGCCCAAAACTACCGCTCTGCAATCTGGTCAACATTTTGGTCAAGTGGTTGACTTTTCTGGTTGACTGCTGACTTTTCTGGTTGACTGGTTGACTTTTCTGCATTCTATTTGATTTTTCTACACTGCAACCCTTGATACTTCAACGCTTCTTTCAAATCATTCCAAAAACCTACAAAATCAAGGGAATTTATTGATAAAATCATAAAACATGTCCTCAACTCTCTTATTCACAAAACTAAAGAAAAATCATCATTCCAACCAAGTTTATAAGTCTACAAGGGTGCATTTGATATCAAAATTAAGCATAAAAATAACGGTTTTTCAACCGTTATCACTTGCAATCAAAGTATAAAGCCTTGTGAAATTTCTTGAATTGCAAGCAATCAGAATATGTATGCAGCGGAAATTATATAGTTGACTGCGTAAAGAATAAAGTCGAATGGAATGTAAAAGATAAGGGATAGAGAAATGCAAACACAGATTTTTATACTGGTTCAGTCAACAATACCTACATCTAGTGTCCTTCCAACCCAAGAAGCAAATGCACAATAATGGTTGCATTTTTTACAACAATGAATTTATAGAAGACCTCTATGTCAAAAATATAAATCTCCTCTCTAACCCAAAACCAAAATATAGTTGCACAACACAATCAGACTTGCAGCAAGAATCCCCTCTTCTACAATCTGCAACACCACTTTGAACAATCCTCAAAGTGAATTATCCCCCTGTATCACAACATGTTCAATTCCAACAATCTTCACAGGATGCCAAGCCTCTCAGAAAATTCCAGCACTCTTCACAGGATGCCAAGCCTACACGATCAATTACAGAAGCACCTTCTTGTGCAGATATTGATCAGCCAATGAATGCGCAATTGAATCTCCTCTTTGAATCTCTTTCAAGAAAGATCACCACCATCTTCTTGGAGAATTCTTGGAGTAACGAGAAATCTGAAACAGAAATGAAATTGTCAAATCATCAGAAGTCTTCGAACAAACTAGTGTTCAGTCTATTTATAGATTTATGTTAAACAGTCAGATTCTCAGTCGAATGTTCTACTAATTCAGTCGACTATATTATACAGTTATAACAGTTTAGTCAACTTAGTAGCCTATGATCAACAAATAACATAACACATTCAATACAATTGACCAAGTCATCAATGCTAAACTAACTTTTAAAAATATAGCCGTTAGAGTGTAAAAGCATAACAGAATTCCAAAACAAACAACAGATACAGTCGAATATGTAAAACACAATGTCGATTATCACAATGTCAAACACTTTGAAATTCTTTTCTTCTCAAAATCGCACATAGCACTGATTCTCAAAATCTGTACAAAGGTTTTAGCATAGTCAAATCCATTAGTAATGTAGTCGACTGTACTAGAACTTTGTAGCACAAGAATAAGTTTGTAAAAGTGCTTGTGATTTCTTGCTTTAAAATATGTGCAGTAAAACATATGAAATGATGCATAGCACACAGTACATTAAAGCATATACACATGTTCTAGAAATATATCAATCAATCAACACACCCTCACCCTCACCCTCTTGGTTTTGTGTCCTATTTCACGCTTTTAAACATTATGCTACGTGATACCATTTTCAGCAATATTTTGAATTGGGAAACATTAGGCTTACTACCTTTAAATAGTTAATAAGGAATACATTTTAAAATAGGATGAATAACCATTCTATTTAAAATATGACATGCAGTACTCACAACATCAGCCCAAAAATGTTTTGGAATCTTAGATTCATTTTATAAAGTTCTTGCAAGTTCTTCTAAAGGTCTATTCTTTCTTTCTACAACCCCATTTTATTGTGGAGTTCTAGGTGCTGAAAAGTTATGAGAAATTCCATGTTCTTCACAAAATTTTCAAATGATTCATTTTGAAATTCCCCTCCATAATTGCGAATAGATTTAATTTTCAAATCTTTTTAATTTTGAACCTATTTCGCAAACTTTTTGAAAACTTTGAAAGTTTCACTTTTTAGAGTACTAAAGAATGTCCACGTATATCTTGAATATTTGATCATCGATGTCGCGCTTGACTCAAATTAATGTTGCAGATTAAATGTAGTAACTAGGGAATGACTCCTAGGTCGTCTCTCAATAACCAATTTTGGTTTCGTCAATGGATCAAACACGTAGTGGGGGGTCTTTGAACAGTTTTACAAATTGAAATTAACCTCACAAATGACTTAGATTAAACACAAATTAAAGACCGGTTGGCCACTAGTTCAATGACAATGCTTCCAATCCTTAATTAGCAATAATTATCTACTCCTCTAACCCCCTTATCTAACATGAATTAACCAACTAAGCGAAGGCTAATCCTGTTTTCATAAAAATGAATTAAGAAAATGCAATGCACCTATTTAATCACTCTGCACTACCACCTAGGGGTGGGCAAAGTATACTAAATTGTACTATACTACAAAAATTTATAGTTAACTATAAAATAGTTTGTGTAAATTGAATTGAACTAAAAAAATAGTTTGGAGAAACTAAACTGAACTATTTGCTAGTTTAGTTATAGTGGAATTTCGTAAACTGATCCAATTTCCTTCCAAGACCAAATTATTACACCAAACTCAAGATCAAATTGTCCTGTGATGTGAATAAAATCTGCAGGACATAAACAAAAACTATAACAAATCTAATGAATTATTTTTATTAGGTGCAGAGAGATAATTAATGAATTACAAAGGGGTAAATAAAGCATTAGCAAAAATGGTTGTCCTCTGCAATATAAATTCTTGATCTTGTTTCATAGGAAAAAAAATCAAGTCTTAGATTTTATACTTTTATAACATATTAATTGCTTAATTAATATTAGCATCAGGGAATTAATATCAGCAATAGGGAATTAATTTTATGCAGATAATGATTTGATATAAGAAATGCTTACAGTATAAAACGCCATCTAAGAAACAATATTTACATTATTTCATGTGACCCCATTATACATTCTATCATTCAGAATGAGAATAATTTAAATCATTGAGTCAAAAAGCATATAAAATGCATAACCATATAAGAGCAAGAAATTGTAGGTTTAAAAGACAAATTTGAGATAGCAAATGATAGATTGAGAAAAGTGTGATACATTTTAAGAAAGAATAAATAAGTTTTCCTTAAAAGCGATTGAATAGAAATGTAAAGAAAGAAACAGTTCATCAGTTAACTGAACTCAAACTATAAAAAGTTCAGTTTTTTTAAACTGAACTATAAAAAGTTCAGTTTTTTTAAACTGAACTATAAAATAGTTAATTAGTTTTTAGTAAAAAAACAATCTAATTTTTTTAAGCATAATATAGTATAGATAACTATGGTTTAGCACAATTTGCTGAATTATACCCAATCCTACTACCACCGATTAAGCAAATGTGGCTCTAATCAACTAAGCGAAGATTAATTGAGCACAAATTGGATAACTAAGCTTGAACCCAACTTGTGACGCACAAAACAGATTATATATGGTGCAAGGAAAGATTAACAAAGTCACAATGATAGCACAATAATCTCATGGAAACAATGCAACAACCTTAGTGTCTAACCAAACAAAATTCAAGCTCCCATTAAATAGAAAATGAAAAACACAATACAAAACATTTCATTAATTGATGAACAAGGTCTGGAAACGAAACAGAGTGGAAATGAAACATAGTGCAAACCAAGATAGGAAACGAAACAACAGAAAGCCTAACAGAAAATGCAGCAACAAAACGAAGCACTTAAACAAAGCAATACAACTTTAAATCAAAATAGAAACACCGCAAAACAGAGGCAAACGAAAACACAATTGTAACTGGAAAACAAAAATGAAGCAAGAACAGAAAATGCAATTGGAAATCAAAACAAATCTAGAATTAACTGGAGAAAATGAAAAATACCAAAAACCTTCAAGCAGAGTTGTTCATATTCATGGAAGCTAAAAATGAAAAAAAAAATAGAATGAGAGAATGGAATGTTGAGGCTGGATGGGTACAAAACCCTGGGCAGCAAGGCCAAATCAGCCCATCTTTTGAGCCTCTCACTAATTCACTAAAAATGGGCCCAATATTCAAGTTTGCCTAAAATTAAAAAGGAAACAAAATTAAAACGAAATTAAAATATAATGCTGATGTGGACAATAGAAAATGACATGGCAGCCCTTTTGAAGTCCCAATTATAATTCCAAAATTTTCCCTAAAAATAATAGTGGGAATAATTAAGCTTAGATAATTCAAATTAATTAAAATATGAATTATTGGTCAAATTAAGCCCAACTAGCAAAATTGAGAGAATAATGGATAGTTAAACACAATTCACTAATTAATTTTTGTGCATAAAGCTATGTGAATAGGACAAAACAATGATTCATCAATAGTCATCAACAATAACTAAAGCATAATAATTTATCCCAAAACTTTTTATTCTTGAAAGACCAAATAAATCCATGTGCAAGAGTTCTAAAGGTTTTTCACTTGAAACCATATTTTTCAAATTAAAAGATTATTTAATTTTTTTTTTACCCTTTTGACATCTAGCACATAGTTTGTCATTAACAAAATTAAGTTTTCGTAAACCAATTACTAAATCTTTAGATATGAGTCTATTCAATTGTTGCATATGAATATGAGCAACTCTCTTATGGCATAACCATGGATTTTCTTCTTTTACTACTAAACATAAAATATTTTTATTAGTTGAATTTTCTAAATCAATTAAATAAATATTTGCATGTCTAATACCTTTCAAAGCAATTTCAGAAAAATCGTTTGTCATGGATAATGTAATAATTGGGTTCTAATGTTAACTTGAAACCTTTTTCACATAATTGACTAATACTGAGAAGTGCTTCAAACCTTCTACAAACAGTACACCCTTTATCATAAAGGTATTTGCACTTCCTATGTCTTCTACTCCAAGGATCTTTCTCTTATTATTGTCACCACATGTGACAGCCTTGTTCCTTTTTTAGAAAGTTTGAAAAATATTTCCTATCCCTTGTCATGTGCCTTGAACAACCACTATGAAGGTTGGAAGTCCACCTTTGTCAACATTGGGCCTTTTACCTTTGTTCACTTGGGTGGTCATAATCCTATTCTACTTTGTCCAAAATACAATGCCCAAATAAATCCTAGACTACTAGGTTCATAATACAAAGCCCAAAATTATTCTTACTCTAAAAGCTTCATGATGGCCCAAGATGGCATAAGAGATAAAGTCTAGGACCATCTTCCACAAATGACTTCAACTCTTCTTGAAAGTACTTGACCATGATTAGGAGATATGTCATCACATATAAGGGCAGAGAATACATTGGCAACCAAATGGATTTCATTATGGTATCATAAACTTCTTCAGACTAATCAATTTAAATCCTACCCTCACGAGCATAGATGAGAAAAATGTCTTCAGTAAACAGTTGGGTGTGATTACTCCTCTCAAGAACCAAAATCATGCTATAATAAAGTCATCCCTTTTCATTCGCCAACTTTAAACAAGGTGCAGTCTCTAGGTTCATTTAGGAATCTTAAACAAGTCAAAAAATAGTCAACTTACCTCAGGAACACCCACGTGAGTAGAGTAGGTTCCCCTCTAGTCTAAAGTCAGCAATATTGGTCCAAACGTCATTATCTTGGGAAACTTCTACGTTCATTTGCATTAAAGACCTTAACTAGGTCAGGATAGATGATACGCGGGGCCCAAGCCCACCAAATAAAGGATAACCCAAGAACATGGAGAGGGGTAAAATGGTCATTTCTACAAAGGGAGAGGGATGTGCTTATCCTCATAAGGGGCGACATTAGTAATTGTTTTTCCTTCACATGTAAAGAACTCATTTGTCACGTGATTCCTAAGGCTTTCTAGAAGCCAAGCTCCTTTAGCACATGTTGATTAGTTGGCATAGGCATTTTTCCTTGTAGAGGCCGAGAGGTTCATCTATAAAACCTCTTGGCATAGTTTGTAACTACACTTTTGGATATTTTGAGAGAATAGATATGCTGAAGCATTTCCAGCGTCTTCTCTCCACCGAGAGTCATATTCTTGTGCTTCTTCCACCTTATCCTCTAGCTTCCTTCCAATGGTGAAGGCCTTGTGAGTTAGATCCATACCTCCAAAAGCACTTCAAACCATCTCACCGAATCATATCAACACTACTCCGCTGCGCATTCATTTTACCTTACTCCATTTCATCTGTTGTTGCTGTCTTTGTCTTGGAAGCTCACAAATCTGCTGCATAGCTCAAGGATGGAGCTATCATTTGGTAATCAGAGCAAAGGTTCAAGCTGCTGCAAAGAGCTAAGTCCGGTTGCCTTTTTTTTCCTTTCCGATCTGTCACGTAATTTTCCTTTTCTGTGAGCTTGAACGTGTACTGTTACATTGGATCTATCATCACTGGTTTCTATTTTTAGGATTTTGTGAAGTATTTCTTTTATCCAGCTTTTCTTGCTTTGTTTTCATTCTTATTTTAATCGGACCACTTCTTTTGAGTCATTTTTTTAATCTCTGTTCTGTTAATGTTCAAGTCATGTGCTATGCATTGTTTTCTTGTCATTTGAATCTGAAGTAATTACTTGCAATTTCCAAGTCTTTCGATAAATCAAGATTGTAAGTAAATTTTGTTCATCATCAAAGAGCTATGAAATTCATTTGAATGAACTTGGTGGCAGAACTACAATCAGATCATGATTTCTACCTCATTTGCATTTAAGCTATTTAAAGAAAAATTGGTACTGTTACATTAGTTGTGCATCCAATTTTAACTAAGTTGTGAGTTGATTCTGCAGCAAATTTTACTTGCATACCATTTGAGCAATGAAATGCTTAAGGCATAGCTTGGATGCATTGAATCACTGCAGCAGAATGCCTAAAAGCAGTTGGTCGATCTGCATTTGAGTTGTTGAGTCATTTTTTGTTTTTTGAATCTGGTTTAGCATCTTAATCCGCTGGCTAACCATCCAATTTCATTTCTGCCACTTTGTGCAAGTTTTAAATTGTGTTTCTGATTCACATTAATTGCCTAAAATTCATTTGCATCGGTACAATCCAAAATCACTATTGGACTTGATTGAAAACCGTGAAAATAGGGAACTAGACCAGTCCAATTTTGATCTACTGGTATTTCACCTCAACTGAGAGCACAAACAAGTTTCAATTATCTAAACAAACTTGTTAGTGTTATTAAACTGAGAGTATAAGGTCCAATTGCTGTTTTGGATACTAGAGTTTCTTATTTTGATATGCACATGAACTAGATATGCCAAATTGTGTTGTAAGTTGAATCTGCCAAGAGAAATCAGTCAAACAAGTCTATATTCAGCAACTAAACATGTTTGTGCAAAGCTAAATCGAAGATACATTGTTCTGTGCATTTTCAACATTCAACTCATCCATTTTTTTAGGCACTTTTCTGGTTTAAAATTAGTTGCTGCAACAGAAATCATTTGATTACAAACTGAATTGGTGCTTTGATCATTAAATGTGGGTTGTAGCAGAAGCTTCGGTCCATAAAAAAAAATTGAAAACATTCAAAAGAGTTTAAAATTACATTAAAAAGCTAACTGGACCAGTACACCCAAAATTCGAAATCTACATTTCCAAAGTCAAAATTCTGCACCAAAACTGAAATTGTCTTTGAGGCATTTTTACAAACAGTTTGTAAAATTTGCAATGCACATCTAATTTTAGTCCAATTTTAACTTGTGGTCTTTTCTTGCTTTCTTAATACATTCTAGAGCTATTCTTAGGATCCTTTTGAAGTGCTTCCATGATTGTTAGTTGCTTAATTGCTTGATTTTCAAGTTATTGGCCATCCTTCACACAACCTGTTTGATTAAAGGTTTTGTGGTGTTGTCCATTTGAATGCAATGCTGGTAGCAACTATAATTCTGTATTGGAATTAAAGTGTGACTTGGTGATCTGTGTGAGGTAATTTCTGTTGGTGCAGCATAGCCAGAGATATCTACACATCAATGGTAGCCTCTTAGGAAGTGGAGTGTGGACGGAATCAAGTGCAGAAAGCAAATTTCGGTGCAGCAGTAGCAGATTTGTTCTGCATCTTTAGTAGCTGTTTCTGTGATATGTGGCAGAGCAAATTTAACCACCTCCACCCAGCAGCTGTGAGAATTGATCGCTGACATTTATCAGCTCTTTCCATTAAGAGCATCCAAAGCTGCATCTACCAACCCATTCCTTTTTCTATTTCAGTTTTCATTAATCCTTGCCTGGACCAAATTGATTTTTTTTTTTTCTGAAAAAAAAAATTGGCTGATTTAGTTACACGAATTAATCAGTTTGATTTTATAATTGTAGCTGACTAAATCACCAATCTTTGGCCAATTGATTCACTAATATGTTTGCTCAGTTTGGCAGAATTGTTGTTCTTGTATAATCTATCTGTGCAGGATTTAAAACCGGTGATAAGCTCCAACATGCTGGAAAATTGGATCCATCCTCCACATCCATTGCAGTAAAGCCGAGAGAAAGAATTGGTGCAGTTGAGTTTTTTTAAGTAGCAGCAAGGCACCAAAGCCGAGAACGGAAAGTTGAACCCAAAAGCAAGGAGACTTCAAAATGTTCAAAAGCTGTCCAGCTCAAGGAAATTTAGACAAAACCGTGGAAGCAACACTTCAGTTTGTTTTGATTATTTTGTTTTAAATTGTAATAGGTTTGCTTTGCTAGTTTCTTCTTTGTAAAAGGCCATTCAAAGTCCAAGTTGTCTTGGAAGAGTCCTTGGTGCTCTTTCAACTCTTGGCAAAACTTTTCTTGTGTGTTT
>NC_028351.1:17424020-17446855 GCF_000741045.1 Vigna radiata var. radiata
CAATGGTGAAGGCCTTCTGAGTTAGATCCATACCTCCAAAAGCACTTCAAACCATCTCACCGAATCATATCAACACTACTCCGCTGCGCATTCATTTTACCTTACTCCATTTCATCCGTTGTTGCTGTCTTTGTCTTGGAAGCTCACGAATCTGCTGCATAGCTCAAGGATGGAGCTATCAATAGATTGTGCCTTTCATCTGAACAAAATTATCTAAACTCTGATAAGAGAGAAGATCCTGGAAAGAAAACCCATTAGAACAGTAAAACTGCAGGTCCAAGTACTTTTGATTGACGACGCTCCTTGGATGCCAAGGCGGGACAAAATTCTGCTGACGTTCGTCATCGCTCATCCAGCCTACTAGATAAGCAATACGAGTTTTCTTCCTTGCGGTTTGCTTCACGCGTTTGGGTCTGGAGGAGGATGCCATTTTTGCTAGAGAAGAAACTCAGAGAGTGCGAACAAGAAGACAGGAACGAGAATGCTAGCAGTAAAAGGCAAGAAAGCACAATAAAAACGGAGTGAATAGCAGTGATAATTTTGGTGGGATGAAATGAGGATCGTGGGTTCAAATGTAAGAGAAAAGTGAAGTCCAGCGAATATCTTACATATCAGTATTCTTTTATCAGATAATACAATAATCATATTCATTCATAAAAATACTTTTTCTAAGTCTTGCCAGATGATTTGTCGATTACGTGAAATGTAGTATTATATTTATCTCAACGTAAATCAGCATAGGAACCCCAGCTGTGAACTTGAGAAAGCCGAACAGCTATTATAAGATATTTTTGTATTAAAGTTCCTGCTGGAATCTTACAAGCACATTTACAGTATAAAAAACTAATATAAATAAATTGCAAATTCGTTCTTGGAAAGTTTGATTGCAAGCTAACATAGTTGAAGACTAATTTAAACAGCATTCGTGTATCCTAAATTTCTTGATGACGCATTGAAATTTCACAAACACTTTAGGAGAGAAAGAATGATAATTATCTATGATACTTAACATCTCACTGCTTAAGTCATACATAGTTAATAGCTTTTATGATTCGAAATAGTAAAATTATTTCAAAACTTGGAACCTTGAATTTAGATATATTGAATGTAATAAACTCCGGCAGGCATACAGCGTATATATCATACACGTTAGCAAATTGTGGCTGTAATCTATCTGAGCTCGTACTTTGATGAAATCTAGTTGGGAACTTCCTAAAGCTAAAACTTTACAAGATAAGAATTGTTTCTTACAAGAACCTGTGTTTTGTCTACTTTAGAAGTACTTTGGAACCCTCGTAGGATAATAACCGGACTGCATTCTGGTAGCTTAATTCAGCAAGTTCTTCTTTCGTAATTTCTAGCATAGATGCAACGTAATCAAGTACCTGGGAGTATAATGAATTGAAAAATCTAAATCTAGCAAAACAGGTCCCAGTAAACATAAGAACATTCATTATATGCATTCTACAATACTTAAGATCCAGTACTTTATTACTGTTGATATTTCTTCACACTGATAGCAAATGTCCCTGCTCATTTAGTTTGAGGTCCGTCATTTTACTAACGCAATGTGAGAAAAGAAACCCTCGTACATGTAATAGAAAACTAAGATACAATCCTTTAAGAAATCTTTTTGTTGTTATTTAATCAAAGTTAAAATTAACCTCGGTAATATGCATAACATAATATAATTGAGATAGAATTTGAAAGTAACAAGGGAGGTCCGTACTTTATCCATGCATTCTAAATTACCAGAAAAATTTATTGTTGCTTTCCTCTTATAGTAAGCTCAGACTACGAAATTTTAGTGATCTTTAATTAAAAATAGTAACATATAAATCTCCATAGGAATCATATAACTAAAAACACAAGGTGACAGTTACTTGAGGTTCTTACATTATGAATATTTGCCGGATGATTGAGCATATCCTTTGGCAACTTCGACGCATTTGCAGAGACATGAGATGAGTTACCGAGGGAAGAAACAGAAGTTGAAGCATGAAGAAACTCTTCAGTGAGAGAAGTATCTCCTTCAACAAAATGAAGAGAATCTATGTTTGACATTGGTAGTGCATCAGGTGCATCTGTCTCCAACAAAATCCTATCAAAAGGGACCTAAATAGAATAGAAAATAAGAATGTCACTGTTTTCAAAATTCAGTACAAATTATAGTCAACATTAATCGTATATCAGAAATGATGAAAATCACCATCTTCAGCATTTTCTTTGCTTTATTTGCTTTTAGCGACATAAGGAACCCAGAGAAGGAAAAATAAGCACCAAGTTTGGAAAATTCAGGAACCATCTCTGCAGAACCTAGGTAAGAATGAAGAATAACCCCAGCAGGAAAAGGCCCCATAGACCTGGAAATATTGAAATTTTGGAGACAAAAAATTCAAAGATGCCACTTCACAATGGCATTCCGTTGAATTGATGTTTAAGATAATGAGAATATAAGTATCAAACCATGATAAAAAAATTGGCCAAATTATAAACATAACTTGTTGAAATTGCATAGCTTGGGATCTTGAGGGATGAAAAGAGATAAAAGAAAATGTAACACTGAACTGATATTATTGATCATAATCCTGACTAGGCTAATTATGGAAACAAATCATATGATAATATGAAGAAATATGCTAACTCCTAAGTGTAGGAAAATACTCTTATTTGTAACAACGTTTTTTGTTAGTCAGTTACAACAGTTACTATTAGACTGTTTTAATTGACCCTCATTATGACAATTTACTGTTCAGTTTTAACAGTCACTTTGGGAGAGTTATAACTGACCCTACCCTACTGAGCACTAAGTCTATATATATAGGGTTGTACCTCAGTATCAATTATCTTTCCATTTTCCCAATGGCATATTATAGATATATATTGTATAGGGGTTTGGCCTATCGCTATGTAATGCTTTGTATGATATGTTTACATGTATGTTTATATATGTTCCTCGATTTACTCATACAATGAATTATAAAATTTCTCCCAAAATGTACCCAGAGACAAAGGTTGTCAAATAGAGTTTACTTAAACTCATATAGTAAACTCAAATCATACTATGTAAGAGTTTACTTCAAATTAAAAAATATTAAAATATCTATAAATAATATAATAATTTAATTTTATATGATATTATAAATAACTTTTTAATATTCTTTTAATAAAGTATAATAATTATTAATTATCATATTGTATATTTTAAATATTTTTTATATTTTTCTAATATTGTATTATTTTATAATATCTTCTTATATAACACGAAAAGTTGTTGGACTTAAGTGCAGATCCAAACGGCTAGCATGGAATTTAGTGTCCTTTAGAATAGTTGAACTTGGGAGCTTGTCCCATTCTAGTTGGGAAATCTTTTATTGGTTGCTAGTGGGTTTTTCCTATCAAAGTTGGTCATAATAGTATTATTGACAGTCTCAAAACCCATCTTGTGGCCAAAGGTTAGATACAAAGTTTTATTTGAACTATGGTAATACTTTTTCTCACAAAGATGGTTTCTATTCACTTATTCATAGTCATGACTGCTTCAACAATAGTCTCTTTACCAACTGAATGTCAAAAATACTATTCTTAATGGAGATTGACGGGAAGAAAGTTACATGGGGCAACCTCAAGGTTTTATTGCTCGGGGGAGTCTTCTAGATTAGATATTTCTTGGGGATTGAGTTACCGCAATCAAATAATGATATTGTTATATCTCAAATAAAATATGCATTGGATGGTTTAGAGAAAACTAGGTTGATGAAGTCAAAATCTGTTGACACACTCATGTATCCCAATACCAAACTCCTACCTAATAGGGGGAGCCTCTCTTAGATTCTAAGAACTACATAAGATTAGTTGAAAAATTAAACTATCTTACTCTTACTCGTCCTAACATTTCCTTTAAGTCAATGTGGTTAGTTAATTTCTCAATTCTCCATCCGTGTATTAAAGCACGTTAAAGAAGCTCTTTGAAAAGTTTGTTATATGATCACAATAACCATGCTAATGTTATATGTTATTTAGATACTGACAAGGCAAGATCTGCTTCTAATAGAAGATCTATTGTCTGATAATCTGATTCTATTGAAGGCAACTTGATCTCTTGGAAGAGCAAGAGACAAAGTGTTATCACAAGATCTAGTGCAAAAGGAGAATATAGAGTTATGGTCTCAGCCACTTGTGAACTTGTTTAGGTTAAACAATTACTTATGGAGTTGCAATTTAGAGATGTCACTCAATGACATTTATATGTGATAACCAGGTTACTCTTCAAATTATCTCTAATCTTGTCTTTCATAAAAGACCAAGCACATTGAGATTGACTATCATTTTATTCGAGAAAAGATTATTCCAAAAGACATCAAAATCAAGTTTGTTAACTCAAGAGATCAGTTAGCAGATATTTTCACCAAGTCTTTACGAGGACCTAGAATTGATTATATTTGTAACAAGCTTGATACATGAGTTATACGCACCACCTTGGGGGAGTGTTAGATATTGTTAGTCACAATCTCTAACAATATCTTCTATTTACCATATTTATGTGTATTTGCCATATTTTCCTGTATTATTCTTCATTAGAAATATATTACCCTATGTGTATTTTACACACAAGAGGGAATAACCCTATACCTATATTTCACTATATTCAACAATTTCCATTCTCTCAAACGATCATTGTATATGTAGATGACATTGTTATCACAAGTAATGATAAGGACAATATAGTGCGACTAAAACAATATCTTCCTCAAAAGTTTCAAACGAAAGATCTTGGAAACTTAGATATTTCCTTGGTATAGAGGTTACAAATCCAAGAATGGTCTGGTCATATCCTAGAGAAAGTATGTTGTCAACATTCTGAAAGAAACATGGATGTGGACAAACCGATGGACTCAAATGTCAAAAACTAGTGCCTGACCACAGAGAATTGTATTTTGGTCCTAGGCAATACGACAAAGGTTAGTTAGTAGGCTAAATTATTTCAATGTGACTGGTTTTGACATCACCTTTGCAGTGAGAATAGTAAACTAATTTTTAAACTCTTCTTGTCAAGGCTATTAGGATGAAGTCATAAGGATCATACAGTATATTAAGTAGGCTCCTAGCAAAGGTTAAGGAAATACTCAAATTGTTGGGTATTCTAACACTAACTAGGCAAGGTCCCCAAATGCTAGATGCTCCACTTTAGGTTATTGTGTCTTGTTGCAAGTAAACTAATATTAAGAAAAGGTAAGAAACAAAATGTTGTGGAAAGATCAAGTGTAAAGATAGAATAAAAAGAATGACATTCGTCACTTATGAGCTCATGTGCTAAAATAACTCCTCAAAGAGCTCCAATTTGAAGAAAGGTCTCCAATGCACCTTATGTGACACCTAGACAACATTACACATTACCTCTAACCCTATCTTTCATGAGAGAACCGAACATATAAAGGTGGATTGTTATTTCAAAAGAAAAAAACTAGAGTCAAAAGATGGAGACAACACCACTAAATTTGTCAACTATAGTGAATAGTTGGCTCACATATTCACTAAGTCCCTAGGGACCAAAAGTCAATTATATTTGTAGCAAGCTGGAACATATATCCAGCTTGAGGGGAGTATTATAATTATAGAAATAAGGAGCAAATCCTATATAATCAAGAATATCTAGATTACATATGTACTACTAAGAATTGTTTTATTTATTCCTATATCATATTTTTATTCTTAGAGAATATCAAATCTCTTCTATTTATTATATTAATGTCTTTTTCTTAATATAAATAAAGTATTTGTGATCTCTTGGAAACAAGGTCCTTGATCAATCTTTCTCTCTTTCCTATAGTTTAACAAAAGCAATTGAACCTAAAGAAAGAAGAACAGATATTCATACTTCATTAGCTCAAAAAGATCACCGAAAGCACGAACACAATGAATAGATGCTGGCTTGTTCAACTCTTTTGCAAGTTCAAGCTGTTGCCTCAATACTTCAACCTGCACAGATGTCCCAATGCATTAGCAGCCAACAATCTAGCAACATTCTTCTGCAGAAAAGGACATCTTCCATCCTAGACGTGATTGATCAATGTGTTTCCTAAGTTAGATTTTAATGTTATTTTCTTTTCAGTAGCCCCACGTTTCCACAATTTCTTGAAGGCTACAACTCTATTTGATAAATCAAATGACATTCTTAACTTGAAGGACAGTAGAACCAAGTAAGCACCCTTACAAACCACAAATTTTGATAATGACTCCAAAATATATAATTAAAAGTTAATTGTAGTTTGATCCATTTTGAAACTTAAACACCATGCTTCATAGTCTGTTGAAAATTACTTCGTCCTTTAGACAGAAAAGCCTCGGATATTAACAAAAATGGCACCCACCATTAAGATTCCTAGATAAAACAACACAACACAAACTCGGGTTTCTTGAAAATTAATGCAGATATGTGAATGCCTATATGCCTCCGCATTAGTTATTATTACTACAAACGAGGCTTACTGAATTAGGTTTCATGAACAACAGCATCATATTGTACTACAATACGATACACGAGAGAATATCATTTAAAGTCTCTTTTCTCTCAATTCTCTCGTACATTGTTAGGATTAAAAGAGAAGGAAATTAACTTAATACCGAACAGTAAGGCAAGGGAAAGTTAAGGGCTGAATAGTGGTTGCAAGAGAAGAGGGAGTTACGGGCTGAACGGTGATTTCAAGGGAAGAGGGAGTTAAGGGCCGAACGGTAGTTGCAAGGAGAGAGGGAGTTAAGGACCGAATAGTGGTTGCAAGGAAAGAGGGAGTTAAGGACCAAATAGTGGTTGCAAGGGAAGAGGAAGTTAAGGACCGAACGGTGATTGCAAGGGAAGAGGGAGTTAAGAGCCGGTATCAAATCACTAATACCGAACGGTATAAAGCTGACTGTTTTCTCTTGTAGGAAAGGGCGCGGGTATGAGAAATTATAAATAGCTTTCCTGTAATTCTGTTCATTAGGTTATTTCTTTTGGGTAAAGACTCGGCATTCTTGCCAGTGGAGCAAGGGAGGCTTCCTTGGGATACTTACTTGTAATTTTGTTTTTCATACTTTCCAGAGTTAATAAAATACATATACATACATTTATCTTCTGTTAATCGACTGTTGAGGTGAGAAGAGAGTATAGATTAGGTTATCGTCATAAAGTAACCTAACATACACACCTACGACCCCATATTTAAAACACATTAGTTACATGCAGAATTACAGATACACATATATACTTATTGCTCCTCCGGAAGTTATTAGAGCTTCAAAATTAACAGAAAAATACACATATAGGCAAAAATTAAAATGACACCCTTAAACCTGCTCAGAAAAGTCAATTTTCCTTCCATGTGATCCTTTGTCCACGCCAATCTGAGGAAAAGTCAAAAGCTCAATAACATCAAATGGTAACTTAAAGATCAATGAAAACAAGAGTAAAGCAATTTTCTCCATAAATTTATTAAAAATGGTTGAACATGCATATCTATAAATAAACATTAAAGCTATAAAGTTGTATATATTCTGAATGTATTGTATGTCTAATGTAGACCACATAGTATGTATTTATAAAGTAATACAAAATTAATTATAATAAAAACACCTAATAATTAGGAATCAATCATCTTAATTTCCTAGATTATGAACGGTTAATTTCCCATAAATCTATAGTTGATTAAATTTTAACACTTCCCCTCAAGATGGAACTATATGTCATATGTACCAAGGTTGTTACAAATATACTTGTTAGATATATTGCCTTTTATGTTAATTAGGGAAACGTAGGCTTTTTCTATTGTTTGATATTGGTAGATATTGTTGATATTGATTTTAACAATATCTTCTATCTAGTCCACCATCAAATTCTCCTCTTTCACCTACACTTCAAGTTTATAATCAAAGACATTGTTCCCAACAACCACTAAGTGACTCAATTCAAGTGCAAACTCTGTCTCCTCTAGCTTCAACAAGTGAGTCTGACCTTCCAATTGCTCTTCGTAAAGGTATACGTTCTACCCGTAATCCTTCTCCACAATATACTACTTTGAGTTACTATAGATTATCTTCACCTTTTTATACTTGCCTTTTGTATATTTCTTCTATTTCCATTCCTAAATCTGTTGGTGGTGTCTAAGTTCATCCTTGTTGGTGCCAGGCCATGCTAGATGAACAAAGTGCTCATCAGAATAGTGGAACTTGGGAGCTTGTCCCATTACCATCTAGAAATTTGTTATTGGTTGCAGGTGGGTTTTTGATATCAAAGTTGGTCCCAATTGTACTATTGATCGCCACAAAGCTCGTCTTATGGCCATAGGTTACACACAAATTTTTGGATTGGATTTTAATGATACTTTTTCTCCAATAGCAAATATGGCTTTTGTCCGTTTATTTATAGCTATGGCTGCTCCTCAACAATGGCATATTTATCAACTACATTTCAAATATGTTTTCCTCAATGGAGATTTGCATGAAGAGATTTATATGAAACAACCTCTAGGGTTTATTATTCAGGGGGAGTCGTTTGGATTTGAATGTCGTCTTCAGAAATCTTTATATGGCTTGAAACAGTCTCTTAGGGCCTGGTTTGGCAAATTTAGCAGTGTGATTCAACAATTTGGTATGACTCAAAGTGAGCCAGATCATTCAATCTTTTACTGTCATTCGGGTGTTGGATATGTCTATTTCATAGTATATATTGATGACATTGATCTTACACGTAGTTACCACCATGACATCTCCCAAATGAAACAACACTTTTGCCACCATTTTCAAACCAAAGATCTTGGCAAACTCAAATTACTTCTTAGGTATTGAGATACCACAATCCAACGATGTTATTGTTATATCTCAAAGCAAGTATGCATTGGATAATTTGGAGGAAACTAGGTTGATGAATTCAAAACCTGTTGACACACCCATGATCCTAATACCAAACTCTTACCAAATCAAGGGGAGCCTATTTCAGATCCTGAGCAGCATAGAAGATTAGTTGGAAAATTGAATTATTTATAGATAGTTGTCCTGACATTTCCTTTGTAGTCAGTGTGGTGAGCCAATTTCTCAATTCCCCATATGAAGATTGTTAGAGTGCATTCATCCGTATATTAAAGTACATTAAAGGATCTCCTAGAAAGGTTTGTTATATGGTTCCAATAACCATACAAAATTTGTTTGTTACTCAGATGCTCATTGGATAAGATCTCCTTCTGATAGAAGATCTACTTCCAAATATTGTTTCTCCTTTGGTGGTAACTTGATCTCTTAGAAGAGCAAGAAACAAAATGTTGTAGCAAGATCTAGTGCAGAAGCAGAATATAAAGCTATGACCTCAGCCACTTGTAAACTTTTTTGGCTTAAGCAATTGCTTAGAGAGATACAGTTTGGAGATGTCACTCAAGTGACCCTTATATATGACAATTAGGTTGCTCTTCATATTAGTTATAATCATGTCTTTTATGAGAGGACCAAACACATTGAGATTGACTGTCATTTCATTCGAGAGAAGATTGTATCTAGAGATATCAAAACTGAGTTCATTAACTCAAGTGATCAGTTAACAAGGACCAAGAATTGATTATATTTATAATAAGCTCGGTACATATGATTTATATGCACCAGTTTAAGGGAGAATGTTAGATATCTTAGATATCTTATCTTTTATCTTTAGTTTATATGTTATTATTTCTTTCCTATCATTTGTATTATGGGCTTAGTCCATATTTTCTTTATTATAAATATATTATCATATATGTTTTTTCTACACAAGAGAGATTAATCTTATACCTAGTTTTTCACTATATTCAATATCTATAAAAAAATTATGAACCATTAAATCCTTCTTAACTTCATCACTTATAATCTATCTTGGTCTTCCTCTACCTATGATGCTTGTCCTGTTCTGCATCTTAAACTAATATAGTCTCTTTACTTTCAAAATATGACATTACTGTTTGAGACATCAGTGTTCCAGTATATTTTAAGACTAGAGGGTTCACAAAATCAATAGTCAAAGAAAATCAGAGAAAAAAATGGCAAAACTTCTAGCAGGAAACATGAAAAGAAAAAGCACATGGGATGAACCAATTAAAAGGTCAAGTCTCAAACATCAAATAATCAATGATAAAATGCTTCTTATCCATCAAAATATCTTGAAATTCTGTTTTAGTGTCTACAACAATTAAAATACCTTTTTAGTCTCCTTAGTTATCAAAAGTAACGTTGTTTAGTACTTCTCCCTTAGAAACCTGTTTGTGTCAAAATATAGTGATTGACAAGGTATTAAATCTTTACAAGAACTAAAACTAAATATATCAAACCCTTTTAGTCCCAACATACATCATTTTTAATTCTCTGTTAGGTTTCTTGATAGAAGAAACCAGAAGAACATAATTCACACAATCCAATTCGCTCAATGTATTTCTTAAAATTGATTTAGGACAACAACACAGCATGAACACAGTATTCCACCCACGGAATAAAATTAGACCATGTTTTTGGTTGTTCAGACCTGAAACGCCTTAATTAGATTTCCAAAGTTCTAGTTAGAGCCTCGGTTTGCCGATCTAACTCCGAATGATAAGCTGTGCTCATATTGAGCTTGGTATCCTGTAGTTGGTTGATGATCATAGTTGGTTGGTTCAATTGGGGAAACATGCTCAAGGGTGTTAAAAGGAGGTGGAGTTTAATGGATAGAGAGATCTATGTAGACTCAATTTAGAATAAAAGTAAAACAAATTAGAAGTGATAATCAGCAATAGTATAGTAGGAAAGTGATGCTTACAATTTTTCTAAAAGTAGAAGATAAATATTTTTTCTATAAACAATTCTGTCAGTATTATTATTATTATTATAATAATATATTTATAACCTGGTTGAACATGAGCTCCCACATAAATTCAATTCCTACTGATAGAAAAAACTAATAAAAAAGGGGGAGAGGTTCTGTTTCAGTTTCCATGCACCCCTTTTGTCATAGAACCATACAATTACCTCTCCAATTGCAGCAGATGGTGTAGAATCAAAATACTCTCTCAACGTTTTGAACCAACTGGGACTTCGTTCGTTCACATACCTGTAACCTCATAACATTAGACCTAAAACCCATAAACAGAATCCTAATTGAACTAACCCAGAAACAAAAACACAAACAATTGGACTTCACCATGGATGGAGTCCAAAGCAAGGTATGACGCAAGGGAATGTTTCGGCCATGTGCTTCACAGAGTGCCAATCCTGTTCACAGACCCCATTAACGACAAAGTACACAACGCCTGTGTCTTGTGTGGTTTTTATGATCTGCTGTGCCTTGCTGAAAATTCTGGGGTCCTGCAGGTGACAGTGGGCATCGAACAGTCTCATCATCTATTTCGCAATCTGAAAACCCTGTGTGAGGTAGGTTCACGGATCAGAATAAGGACAGAAGAGAAATGTGGTTGCAACGGTAAGGTGAAACTTTATATATATTGATGTACTTTTTTATTTTTTTAATAAAAATTTAAATACGATTTTAGTAATAATATAACGGATTAATATCATTTTAGTGTCCAAGTTTCATTTACTTTGTTATGAAATTCATTTTTAGATGTTTAATATCAACCTAATTTTTATAATTTATGTTTGAATTGGTTTTTTATGACGTCTTCTAAATCATTAATTACATATGAATGGTTTGTGGTGTAACATCCCAATAAATATTACTAAAGCTATAATTTATTTTATGAGTTAACATGAACAATAAAGGAGTATAATAGTGAATAAGCATAGAAGTATGAAATATACTTGGAATTTAAAACTGTAAAATCAGTAATATTGAATACAGCATTTACAAAATAGACCGAACGGTCTTGATTGCAGTTCGTTGACCTAACGGCCAACATCAAAAGGTTTCCTATACTGAACGCTTTTACAAAATACAAGGCAATGAAAACAACTATACTAAGGATCGGACGGTCCTGCATAACTTTCAGGCACGGACTCCACGGGTTGCTCAGCCTGCACAGCATTCTCCAGAGTGTCTTCCAAAGTAGCTTCCAAGGTATCCTCTGCTCATATCCCAAAAGGATGATCATTGCAATGAAGAGAATAATCGAACGGTCGGATACCGAACGGCAACATAGACAAGGACCACACAGATAAGGGTAAGCTTATATAAATTTAATTAATCAATTTCATCATACAAGAGAACATACAAACTCAAACCAATCAACAATTCATACATCATTTTTATACATGCATACTACATACCTTTAATCTTGACCGACCACTAAGACACTGTCCGAACTGTATGAACCTGTAGCTCGGTCGTCCCTAGCACCCGGTGTGGTGTAGTAGCTGCCTTTACTTATCAGCTACCACCCGAGGTTAGTCCTACAACGATCATCCAACCTTATGACCGCGGACCTCCTGTCATTCCCAAGCATGAGTAACCTCTCTCTATATGAGAAAGTGTCCTCACGGAATATCAGGATCAAGACGACACCAGAGTCATTCCCACGTTCATACTTTACTAATCATCACCAATTCATGAGACATTCCTCCAGTGGAATTCCCTTACTCAGCCAAATTCAATCAAGGTTCATTATCACTTCCAAACTGTAGGGATGTTAAGAAAAGGACCAGGTGAATCAAATATAGAATAAGAGATTGAGTAAGACAAGAAGGTTTGACCGGATGGTCCGGCAATGAACAGGACTAAATACCAAAGATTGAATTAATAGTGACCGAACGGTCTAACCAAAACGAGAAACTGTGTATCAAGAATTTAAATAAGTGATCAGACGGTCTAATCAAAGGTGAGACTGAATAACAGAAGAATGTCAAATAATTGGCCGAATGATCCGACAAGGAATAAGATCGTACCCCAAAGGATTGACTATAAGTAATAGTCATCCGGACAGTTTGGTAAAGAATGTTATAGAACAAGCACTGATCTTGGTCGAAGGTTGGTCTATGACCGGACACTTCTCAAAGACTTTAGTCAAACAAACCGGACGTTTCAATAAACAAAAGCTCACTAGACCATTTAGTCTCTAAATGACCGAACGGTTTCAAAAGGAAGAATATCAGATTTTGCAGGTTTTATATTTTAAGTGTCAGCCTAAGGCCGAACACTTGTAAAGGCGAATGCTTGGTTTATGACCAGCGTTCTTAAGTATATGACAATGAAATGATTAAAGGAAAGCAACTAAGTTTAGTAAACACACTAGGCCGATCAGTCCGAACAGACCGAATGGAAAAGGGAGGACCGAACGGTCCTAATGACCTTCGATCTCAGATTCATATTTTCTCTAAGTTTTATACATACTCATATCAATACATAATTTATAGTTCATACTTATCATACAACTCATACAACAACATACCATATTTCAATCATAAGAAATCAAGCAACATACTTTAGATGTGAGTCATACATTAAATCAGACACACATTCAAACCATACAAAGAATTTATAATTAAACTTTATAAGCTTCCCTTACCTCTAATTCCAGCTAAGACTTCGAAAGTAGGTTGGTAGCAACTATCTCTTCTAAGTTTCCCAAGGTCTAGAGTCAAATACCAAAAGTAGGTTCAGAGGANTGGTTTCACAGGTACATGCAAGCTTTAATGGTGCATGCATGTAGGAAGGCTAAGGAACTTCAAGGGTTCGGACACTTACCAGTTCAGAATGAAATTCTGGTTGGTACCGTTTGAAGGTCTTGGTGCCGGCAGTAATAATCCTGAACGGATGCAAGTGATCGGAGAAGAATTGGAGGTTAGAAATCTAGAGAGAAGGTTGAGAGGTTTTAGAGAGAAGGAGGAGGATTTGAGATTTTCAGAAAGACAAGTTTGAGGAAGATGAAGTTTGCATGGGAAAAGTGGCGTCAGGATTTTTCATCTTACCTTAAATACTGCCTCCACTAAGAACGTTCGGCCCACTCCCAGCGTGCCACCTGACTTCCACTTCCTGGAAGTTCACATTCCTGTTGTTGCCACACAGATCACGAAGAAGGGAATTAAAAGCTTGGCAGAGTTGGTCTCCCACTTTACCAGGGAAGACCGGATGGCTAACACGTGTACCCCACTAAGAAGGGGTATTAAATGGGATGTGACATGTGGCACAGTTCATGATTTTGTAAAGTTTTTTTTTAAGATTTTATAAATTTTATTATTATTTTCTTTTAGATTCTTTTAATTTTAAAGAGTTGTGGATGTGAAATTAATATTGTGTCACTTATTAAGGTGAGTGTCAAGAGTCAAGTAAGAGTTTCAATGTCACATGTGAAAGTTTATATCAATGTCACGTGTTAGTGTGATGTATTCAATTCGATCTCAATTTTAATTATTTTTGTTTAAGTTAGTCCCAAATTTTATTAATATTGTTTAATTTAGCTCAAATTTTAAATTTGGAAAGGAAACATTTTCATTATTTTCAAAATTAGATGAAAATTTTCTCACTATTTTAAAATTAAAAGAAAATTTTTTTTCATTATTTTTAAAATTAAAAGGATAATTCTTCATTATTTTAACATTAGAAGCAAAATTTTCATTATTTTTAAAATTAGAAGGAAATTTTTTATTATTTTTAAAATTTTAACAAAAATTCTTCATTACTTCTAAAATTAAAAGGAAATTTCTTTATTATTTTTAAAATTATAAAAGAAAAATTCTTATTATTTTTGAAATTAGAAGAAAAATTATAATTTATTTTAAAATTTAGAATGAAAATTCCTTATTATTTTCAAAATTAGAAGAAGAATTCTTCATCGTTTTAAACCAACTATAAAACATAAATTTAATAATTATATTTAAATAATATAGCTAGAGTTGGATTAAAAATAATGAAAAAAATATTAATAAAAATGTGAATTTTAATAATTAATCTCAATTTAGTGATGGACAAAAATAGGATTGAATTGAATAAAATTAACAAAAATTAAGACTAAATTGAACAAAGTTATTGAAAATTAAGATTGAAATGAATATAAGATACTAACACATGGCACTGACAGTAACACATGGTACTAACAATAACTGATGGCATTAACATTAACTTGACACATGACACTCATATTATCACGTGACATAATATTAATTTTACACATGGACAACTTTGTTTAAATTAAAAAAGAAATAAAAGAAATTAATAAAAAATGCGACACGTGACACATATTATTTATTTGTCGTTAATGATTTAGATGATGTCATAAAAAAATATAAACTACAAAAATTAAAATTACATTTAAAAAATAAGTTTTATATTAAACAAAATCCACAAAAATAAGAATTAAAAAATAATTTCACATTAAATAAAACAAAAATAAAACATTAAAGTAATATTAAACCTAATATAAAAGGCTATTTGTGTTCTTATTTATGTTTTATTTCGACTAAGTGTGAAAATATATATTGAAAGGTGTGTTTTCTTGGGTTCAGGAGTACAGAAAAGATAATAAAGGAAAAGAAAGTTAAAATGTAATCAAATAAAATAAAGGAAAAATAATCTATATAATTAAAATGAAATTGAAAAAAATATTATAATATAAAAATAGAAGTAAAATGTATAGGAACAAATTAAAATAAAATCTCCTTAATGCCTATAAATGAAAAGGTAATAGTTAGACTTTCAAATTTAAAAATTGTGTTGGAGTAAAAAAGAAAAGATTAAATTATAAATAATTAAGGGGAAAATATCCCATTAAAAATTAAAGTCAATGAATTCTTGCCACATTTAAAAAGTTTCTATTTGATAATGTAAACATTTTGATATTTTCTTTCAAAATTAAACATTTAAAACTACTATAAAATACAAACATGGTTGTATTCACGAATACATTGATTGATCATCTCATCCATCTCATTTTATCACTATCAGTAGTATTTCGGATAGAAGAGTACATTTTCTTAATTGATTCTCTTGTAATTTCATATTTAATTAGAAACTTTATGTATAATAAATGTATTGGTCTTTAATTTTGTTCAGAACAAAGTATATTTTTTGTTCTATAAATGTATTGGTCTTTAATTTGTTCAAAACAAAGTATATTTTTTGTTCTATTCGTTTTAGTTTTGATTTTTACTCTTAAGATTGTTTTGGATCTTTTATATATAATTTAGACTTATGTCTTTAGTTAGAATTCTTATTAATTTTCTAATAACTTTTGTTTGAGTGAAAAAAAGTAATACTTTTTATATGGTATATATGATCGATCGGTAGGTCATATGATAAAGCAGCGTTGAGGGTGAACATGTTGTATTAATCGAACGGTGTTAAAAGGATAATCATTTTGTTCGATTTATTTGTTTGAAATTATAAATTGTAAACTAAGCAGGTAAAATATGAGGTCTTGGACTATGATTGGGCCAACACACACCCAAATATTAGTATTATTGGACTAATATCAACTTAAGATTCATGATAAAATTTATAAATATAGAGGTAAGCTATAGAGATAAGGATTATATTAGTTGAGTTTTACACTTAACTGCAGACTGAGTTTATTGATTAAAATTTTATTTAAGCATCAAAGTGTCTTTAACAGGTACACGCCGATCAGATCGGATTAGATACAGACGAACCAAGTGATATTGAAGAAAGGAGGACGGTGGGATGAAGGCGACAAGGTGTGTTTCTCGGTCCTACTCACTTATAAACAGGACCCAAACAAGGCTTAGGTATTCGACTTGGAGCCGCATGACCGGTAGAGGTACTCGGCGAATGATTGGACAATTCCCCTAGAACAAATTTATCCGTTGCAGCCTTAAACTAGTCTCTCTTCGGATTTTGGGCTGCCATTATGCTTGAAGAGTAACATGAAATTTACCTCAGTTATAACCAAGTCGAAAGCAAAGTGGTAAAAAGGAAACATCATACCGAACACCTAAGAACTGAGGTCGTCCCATCCAAGGTAGTTAATCAGTTTTCGGGAAGGGAGATGACGAAGCAAGCTGTCATGAGTGTTCACTGTCTCCAATTCAATCGGTGTCCTTTCCGATCGTAGCCAGAATGTTAACTTGGTAGGATCTTGAGTCCAATAAAGTGGAAATTTTGATTGTTCGTCCTCATCAAAGAAATATGGGCGACTGAGCTCAGTAATTTCTACTTTAAAGAACTTATCTTTAAAACCTTTGAAGAAAGGGAGAAAAGCTCAAAAAAGGTTTTTCCTTGTTCGGAGATTAACGATGCCCACCCTCGTTTGGCGATTGGCTGAGTGTGAAAGTAATGCAAGAAAGTGGCAGGGGTGGGCGTCAATTCAAGTACGGCACACTATGGCGAAAGCTTATACGTAAGTCCAACTATTTGGATGAAGTTGTGAGGGAGTTATGTTCAAAAGTCTCAAGACATACATTTGAAAGGTACTAAACAGAAGTCGTACAAACATTTCATAAAAAAGACACGCATATGCAAAAAAGAAATCGTTGGTATTGCTTCCCAAATTAATGATATCATCGATCTAAATAGAATTATGAAAAACATTTTTCCTTAATTTTTTAACAAGTCTCTAATATTATGTATGATACCGTTAAAAATCTAACTGCATAAAATGAATGATACATAATACTGATAAAAAAATTAAAAATTAAGATGAATGATACATAATACCCAAAAAAAAATTAAGATGAATGATACATAATACTGATAAAAAACAAAATTTACAAAACAGCATAAATATGGGACTGATGAGTCAAGAAGAATCATCATTGAAACCCCGAATCCCTGCATAAAATGCCATAACCAAAAACACTCAAGAACTGCTTAAACTGGTGGCAACTGGAATAACAATAACAAGAATAAGAATGAGCAGCAATATGATCCCAATACACATCCACTTCCTGCTATTCTTCTGGTAATGCTTTGCAGTGTGCAGATTCTTGGTCCCATCCTTAACATAGTGCGAAGCGTGCAACACATGATGCTCAATGTCATCCATTTTCTCACCCTGTGCCTCAACCATCACAGCCATGTCCAGAAACACCTGGTGCAGCTCCAGCAAACTCTTCTCCACTTCCTTAGCAGCATCATGTCTATCCTGAATCTCCACCACAGTTTCCAGGACCTTCCCTCTCCCATGCTCCTGAATCGCCTTCCCTAAAACCTCTTCCTCATTACCATTTGCAATGATCTTCTCAATCACCTCTTCATCTGGGTACTCCCCAGTCACTGTGAAGTACCTAATAATAGATAAAGCATTCAAGAACATGAAGGTCAAAAACAAACATGAATTTAGATATAGAAGGTGTGTAGATTATTTACCTTCTCCCCACAGTATCCTTGTATTCACTCATCATCCTCTGCCTCAACCCCTGAAACTCCATCATCAGCTCCTTCAGCTTCTTCCTCAGCCCATTGGTGACAGCGATCCGGGTCCGGTAGATTGCCGGCGTGCCATCCTTGAGACCGGAGAGCCTCCTGTTGGCGGCGTTGGCCCGGTCCATCTCCTCGAGCTGGGTCCGAATCGTCCTGGCCTTCTTTAGGACTGCAACAATGTTGGTGTTGATCCTGCTCCTTAGTGCCTTGAGCTCCTCAGCCTTATGGAGAGACTTGCTCTCCTCGTTGGCCTGCTGCAAGCTGCCGAGGATGTCTCTGAGAGATCCCATTTCAGTCTTCACCTTCTCAGCTTCTTCCAAGAAGATTCCCATGTCAGTGTCCAAGTGGGTTATGGAAGAGGTGAGTTCCACATCGGGACGAACAGCCATACCCGCTTCCAAATCAACGTCTTTCATCGCAGCTTTCTTTAGATCCACGTAGCTGGTGAAGGACTTGGTCATTAGATCGTTCATTTTGGGATCAGAGATTGATTTTGATACGTGCAAGAAAAACGAGAGTAGAAAAAAATGAGTGAAGACGATAATAGAAAGGATGTGTGATGAACTGCAGGAGGAAGTTCGTGGAGTTTTATGAGTTGTGAAAGAGTAACGGATAGTTTTTATTTTTTTCTTTTGGGAAAGTAGCCGTTGGAAGTTTTCACTACCACAAGCCCAACGGCTATATTTCAAATTTTCGATTATTCAGCGAGTTAATAATGTTAAATTACTTTTTTATTTGAATTGTATTTTGTTTAGGTTAGAAAAGCATGGGTTAATTGAGCTTTAACAGTCAACTACATAAAGATTGAATCTCGTAAGAGAAAAAGTTGAGCTGAAAAGAATGACATAATAGGAGGCGTAGTAATATAGTAGATTGATAAAAAAAATATTTTAATTCTATTTCGGGGGAGTTTTTTGGTAAATGAATAATTTAATCTTTGAAAAAATAAAAAATCTAATTTAGTTTATAAATTAAATATATAAAAAATTAAGTTAAATAATTTATTCTTTGAAAAAATAAAAAATATAATTTAGTTTTTAAATTAAATATATAACAAAATTGGTCATTAAAAATATACTTTTATGATAAAATAATTTTTTAAAAATAGCACACAAATATAAATGTAGAACTTTTTTATCTAGTAACTAAAATAAATATTACGCTTCTTAGTGACAAAAGTGAGAACGTGTAGTATTTTTAAAAACGAAGTTAGTTATTTGCAGTTTTTATTCATTAGAATTTATCTAGTTCGTTCAATATTTGTGTTTAGCAAGTAAGATTTGTCATCTTCATGTAAAAGATTTTGTCTTCATGTGTATACTTTTTATTTGCATAATAGAATCAATTTTGTTCTTTATGTTAATAGAAAATAAAAAAGATTCTTATTACTGTATGTATTTACTTTTTTTCCTCGTTATAAAAGATAAAAGATTAAGTTTTATTATAATTATTAAAAAATGTTATTAGAATTAAAAAAAATATATTTATGAAAATAGTTATAAAATATAGAATTTTTTATAATTTTATCACATGCATTTTTTTAATTAATTAATTGAGTTTAAAAAGAATATTTACAAAACTTAAAATATAAAATAATAAAATATATAATTTTTATTAGAAATGGCTAATTGAGTTTAAAACATATTTCAAAAACTTAAAAGATAAAATAATAACATAAATATATTAATAAAAGATAAAATTAGTAAAACATTATGCATATTAAAGTCGTTATGTAGTAGTACAAAAGATGATTTAATATAGGCTAATAAACTTCAATTAAAAAAAAAACTAAGTCTTTTTAAAATATGTTAACATTTTTAAAATTATTTGTAAAATTATAAGTTTTTATTATTTAATAACTATAACTTGTGTAATTTTGCATTTTTTTTCATTATAGTTTTCATTGAGGTTCATTTTTTTTTTATTATTTATCTTTTTTCTCATTTTTAATTTATCTCTTCCATTTGTTCTTGTTTTCCTCTTCATTTTCCTAACATTGTTTTTCTTCATGTTTTTGTGTCGTCATTGCATTTTATTGGTCATTATCATATTGTATTGGTACGAACAAAGAAATTAGATAGTGTTTGGATGATGTGACTTCATCTCCTCATTCATGGCATCTAACCAAACCGTTATTTTCATACTTAACTTTGATACAAAACACACCCTTTATGACTTAGAAACTAGCTTGAAATCATGCGTTTTGTCTTAGTTAGGTTATAAGAGAGTCAAATGTGGTTTTATGGGTATTATGCTTGGTTTTCCCTGTTTTGACAGGACTTGATGAGAATTGGATGAAGGATAATAAAGTAAGAAGGAATTGGACTCAAGAAAAGATGGAAAAAGGTACAAATGAAGAAACGCAGCTACCGTTGAGCGCTAGGCTACCGCTGAGCGCCAGTTTCACTGAACAGACTCTGTCAAACGCTTAAGCGCCAGAACCAGCGTTGAGCGCTGACCTCTCCAGTAACAGCACTACCAAACGCCTGGGTGTGAACGCTGAGCATCCCACTTGAGTGTCGCTCCTACCGTTGAACGGTGAACCTAGCGCTGAGCGCTGTACTTTGGGCTTGAGTCTGTTTTCTGTAATTTTTCACAGTTTATAAATAGATTGTGCGACCCTTAGAGGTCATCTTTTGGCAGAAGAAGGCGCATAAACACACTTTCTCACCCCTTGGAGGCGAATTTTGGATGCGGAAGCTCCATTTGATCAAATCTAGGATTATCTATTCATATCTTTCATTCAATTCATCTAGATTCACCATGATTATGGTGAACTAAACCCCTTAGTTGTTGGGGGAATGATGTAATCCTATTGAAACTCTCATGTATTGAAATTCTATCTTAATTCATATGCTTTCTTTTATCAATTGTTAGAGTTTTTCTTCCATTATATTTGTATGTTTTGCTTAAGACATTAATCAATAGCATGACTTTTGATTCTTTCTATATGGACACGTATAGTTAGGTCTAGACTTGAGGAAATTCTCTTGGTAGTAATATTGCCTAGACATAGGGATAAGAGGACCAATTGCCTTAAGCTTCTGCGATAATTTTGTAATGCATGATTAATTGCTAGGAAGACTGGACATAGTAAACTAGTAATTAGGATTAGACTCTAATCACCAAGATATTGGAATTAGGAAAATTTAGAAAGTGGCATTAACATTGATAAAAAAAAAAGTAGAATTGAGTAAATGTGTAAATACATGAGAGTGGATTAGGATGAAATCATAAACCCCCAACAACACCATTCATCCATATAATTCAACTCTTAATTGATCAAACTTTACATGCATATGTTTATTTTCAGTTTTGCATTTAAAACCCTAATTTTCGTTTCATCAAGTCTTAAGAAATCAATTCACATGAAAGTTTAGGCCTAAGAGTCCTTTGGGAAACGATACTCGGACTTACCGTTTTATTATTACCTGATACAATTCGATACACTTGCCGAAGTGTTAACAAGATACACTAGACTTTTCAACGTCTAACATCTCATTAGCAACCACTAAGGAATATGCAATAAGCCCTCAATTTTCATACTTTTCCACAACTCTTATCTTTCTTCTCAATCTTTATTTGGAAAACATGTAATCATTAAACCGTTTTTCTTCATCAAAAGCTTCTTATCTCTTATCTACTGAATCATCTTGTATGAAATTAAACATTTCTTTTTTGCCATACTCCACCATTTTAGCCTTCTCACTATCATCACTACCTTCATGCTTACATTTTGAAACTACTAGCTTATAAGCCATTTCAATTTCATTCTAAACGATGTCTCGTGTCACGCCCCAATTAAGGTAGGGTGAACACTGTTTTCCAAAAAAACACGTTGCTTTACCAAAAGCGTGCGGAAGCGTACATACATTTTTTTTTTTTAAAACCAAACAAGACGTCTTATACCTTTGATTGGAATTCAACATTTGCAAATTAGCTTAATAAAATAGTTTCATCCTCTAGTTTTACCGAGGAAATAGCACAATTACAATTTTGACAAAAACTAACTTTTAAATGCATCTGAAATTCCCATTCAGGTTCCCCACTCGTAAATCCTCGCATTTTACTGCTTCATCTTCCTCTGTCATATCACTGCTCCCGTATAACATCACGCATTATACGATCATCGCATTCACATGCACACAAACACAAACAACAGGGTGAGCTAACTGTCACAAACATACAAATCATTCACAGTCCTTTATAATATATTTACAATGTTCGATACAGTTAATCACACTATTAAACATAATATAACAATATTATTCTTCAGTAAAAGAATTATCATCTCACTTATCAAAGTGTTACAGCCTCTCTTTTTTTTTTGACCTACTTACCAAAGTAGCGCAGTACCCGTTTCACTTGTCTACTTACCAAAGTAGAATGTCGTCAGATTATTCTACCTACTTACCAAAGTAGCGTAGTACCAATCCTTCAACCTACTTACCAAAGTAGTGTAATACCAATATCTCCCTGCCCACTTACCAAAGTAGCGCAGACCAACATACTCCTGCCTACTTACCAAAGTAGCGCAGACCAA
>NC_028351.1:17446947-17492915 GCF_000741045.1 Vigna radiata var. radiata
CTGCCTACTTACCAAAGTAGCGCAGACCAACATATTCCTGCCTACTTACCAAAGTAGCGCAGATCAACATACTCCTGCTTACTTACCAAAGTAACGCAGGCAATCATAATTACATTTGTATGACATATTAATCATAATTAACCACAACTCATTCCAAAACCAATCATACTCGACAAGTATATGAGAATCAGTTAATGTTTCTCAATTCCATTTTGTCTACTTACCAAAGTAGCACAGCTCCACAAAGTTACATTTTTTTTTTATTAACATATCATTCATAACAAATCTCATGTTATCTCAACAACCAATCCCAAACCAATCATGCTCAACAAGCATATAATAACCAATCAACATTTCTCAATTTCAATTCTATCTACTTACCAAAGTAGCATAGATTAACCAAGTTACATTTTTATAACTTATCACACATATTCAATTACAATCCATTTCATCTAACAATCCCATTCCAGTCATGCTCAACAACCAATTAATAATCAACATAATATCAATTCAAACATATCATCAATTCGTTTTGCCTACTTACCAAAGTAGCGGATACTTAAGAGAATACTCATCTCCAAACTCAATTCACAATCACAATCTAATAATACTTAATCATACTTAACAAAGTATTTCACATACATCTCCTTATCAAAGCAATTAAACTTACAGTTTAATTATCCTCAACCATACTTAACAAAGTATTTTCACATATATTCCATTCCATATATTTCTCAACACATCATTCTCAATTAAACTTACTATTTAGTTATCCTCAACCATACTTAACAAAGTATATTCACATACAACTCATTTCCACATCACTTAATCCATCATTCACAATCAAATTCACAACTTTCTTCATGGCAACATTGGTTACCGAAACTTAGGTAACTCAAACAGCTTGGAGACCATCACCAATGGTTCCGGAAGGGTCAAAAACCTCCAGAACGACCTAAAGAACGTCCAAAACGGACANCCGTAACCCCCAAAACCATCAAAACAGATTTAGTAGTGCGCAGATGCAGGGTTAATCGATTAACCATGATAGTTAATCGATTAACTGTTTATATTTTACCCAAAAACTCATTCAAAACAGCATAGAAACCACCAACACTTTCCCTTATCGCAATTTCTTTTCCAGAATGGTATAAAACCAAGATTTAACATCATATCAACATATAAAATGATTTTCAAATATCTTTTCATCAAGATTTACAATCATCAAACACTTAGCATCATAGAATCAAGATCAAACAATACCACTAAGTCCAATACCAAAATTTCCAGCATAGATTCAACACTTCTAACATGTTTTAAAATATATCTGGAGTCTGAAATTTGCTTCCCAAACAACTACAAATATCATAGACATCAAACATCCAATCTTATACAAAATTCAACTCTTTCCATTACACATAAAACATATTTTTCTCCAAAATTTTTCTAGCACATTTAAACAACATGATAATCATTCTAACAGCCCCTAAAATGTGCTAAATCCACCCCAAAACAGTTCATACCAATCACCCATTTACCCATCATCAAAAACAAATTTGGAAATGCACAATACTCAAGTGAATTTTTCCAACAACTCATCATCAACTTTTCTCAACAAAACATACTTTTAAATCTACCAATTTTCAACACATAATTTTTTTTTTATAACATCATTTAACTTACTGTTTTACTCATGATACTTCCATCTTGTCAAGATATTCACACAAACCAAATCAATTCATCCATCTAAAATTCATCAACCAACCAAAACAAACTGTTTTCGCACTTCATGACAAAGTGAGATAAGCTTCCATGTTTTCAATCCAATTTCATAACCAAATTCATTCAAAACTTCCCTTCCACACATACCAACATAGAAAAACGAAATTCCACCATCAATTCATCATAGATCCATCAATTCCCACCAAACTTTCATCATGTAATTTAATCAAGATTCAAAGATCAAAGTTGTAGTAAAAGATTCATTCAAATCAACTTCTTGAAATCATATCATGCAATCTCAATTTCTCATTCTCAAATCTTTAATACCCAACTTCCACCCATAAAGAAACAACATACTCATCAAGTAATTTCTGCACATACAAAAAAATAAAAGAGACAAGTTAGCTCCCCTTACCTCTTGAAGATCTCTTTTGGACACTTCAACTTCTTCTTCCAAGAGAGCAACTCTTCTCCCCCTTGCTAGACCAAGTCATCTCCCATCCTTTGGACACTTAGAATTTTCGTGCTCTCCTCTCCAAGAGCCTCTTTCCTCTGCCCAAAAACTCCAGACCAGATTTTAGGCTAAAAGAAATGAGCCTAGACAACCAAGGACCCACCTCCATGATGTTTAGCAATAATAACCAACTCATGGACCATCATAAATCCTTTTCCAGCCCCAAAAAATGGAAGGAATGTCTGTAAGGGTCCCCAGAAATATTCCCATGAAAATAAATCCAGCCTACCTACTCCAAAAGTCACAACTTGTAAAATTGTACTTACCATTCACGCTGCACTTTAGTTCCTGGACAGTAGAACTGTCACGTTTTGCCCACTTCGGTTAAACCCCTTCCCGAAGTAAAAAATATGCGTATGAGTAGTCAAATCGAAGCTCTTTGAGTCTAGTTTTCAATAAAAAAAGAATCAACTCATTTGGAGTTCTATAGAGATAGTAATGAGCAATTTAGTCAGCAAAGGTCAAATCTGGAAAGCACCAGAACGTGAGTAAACTTACGAGTTTTAAACATTTTACTGCAGTTAGTATAGTTGTCCAAAAATTATGATTCTGATGCCCCAAGAAAGAGGTTTAAGTCTAGAATCCAATAAAACAAGAATTAACTAATTCGGAGTTCTGTGGAGAGAGTTATGAATAAAACACTGACCAAAGGTCAAGGCTGAAAATTACCAGAACGTGATCACAATTACGTTTTTTACAAATTTTACTGCAGCTAGCCCCGTTGTCCAAAAATTGTGATTTTAGTGTCCAAAGAAAGACATTTGAGTCTACTTTCCAATGCAACAAGAATCAACTCAATATCACACGTGTACAAAAAGTTATAATTAAAATACTAAACTAAGTCAAACCTGACAGCATTGTATTTTACAATATAACTTGAATTTTGACACTACTTGGTAAATCTTGAATTTACTCGGGTCTTACATCTCGACTGATGATAAACTTCTTGAATCTTAGCTTAAGACACCATAGACGATATCCCTTCACAACTTCTAGATAACCTTGAAATATACACTTCATAGCTCGTGCATCCAATTTCCTTACTTCATGTGAGCATAGGCAACAAAGTCAAAGATTCTTAAGCAATAGTCAAAGCATTGTTTTGAGTATATTTCCTTAGGAGTCATTATCAACAAAGCTGTCAAGGGACATTTGTTGATTAAGTAGGCAGTAGTAAAAGCAACTTCAACCTAAAACACGTTTGGAATTCCAACATTTCACAACATGCATTTTACTCTTTTTTTAATAATACTCCAATTGAATCTCTCTGCTAGGCCATTCTTTTATGGAGTATTTGTTCTTGTCTAATGCCTTGCAATGACATTCTCCTTACAGAAGGTGTGAAACAATTCTGAAAACAATTTAAAATCTTTGTAAATTCTAAATTGTTTGACTATCTTATTGGTTTAGTTCTCTATTAGACGCTTCCAACTCTTGAAATTCGTAGGGGCTTCATTCTTGGTATTTTGAGGATAAATCCATATTTTCCTCTAGTAATCATCTACTATGACAAGAAGTACTTAGAACTAGAGTGTCACGAAGTTGTAGACAATCTCCATAGCTTAACATGCATACAATCAAAAGTTCCCTTTGTCCTATGTTAAAACAAATTCTATAAGCTCTTCCTTGTACATTATGTTTACGAAATCTTAATTGCTCAATTTTATCATTATCAAATAAGCCTTGTTTCTTGAACTCCATTAATTTTTTTTCTTACATGACCTAACCTTTTATATCATATCTCAATTGTGGGTAAAGTAGTCTACTCATCAGTAGATGTTGAGCTAGACACTACAATATCAATCAAAGTGTTAGAAAAGGAGGTAGATTGTGTTTAAATCAAGAGGAGGAGGGGGGGGGGTGTTGTTGAATTGGTTTTAAAACTCTTTTCACAAAAGATTCCCTTTCTTTAATTTCCTTTTTTAAAATACTTTCAATTTGTAAAACAAAATGCAATTAAGTTTGATAATCAAGATTGATAAAGATAGATAGCAATACGATTAAAGAAGATAAAGAAAGAGCAAGAAAAACACAATGGGATTTTATACTAGGTTAGATTGACATTAATCCTACATTTAGTCTCAGTTTTTCACTCTTAGAAAAATTGGTTCCACTTTCAAATAAAGAGTTTGTACTATGCAAACAATGTAAGACCCAGGAAAATTAGATATCTAGAAAATGTGGTAGTCATGAGAATCATTATTTAAAATAAGATAAAATAATTAATATAGAAGTGAAAGCTAGAACAGTTGGTTGGAGCTCCTTGCTATGAATTGATGGTCATGAGTTTGATTTTTGCTATATTTTCTAAAAAATAAGAATTGGTGAAAAATTATTCAATTAGAAAAATCATAATTAGATATTGTTAGATATTGTTATATACTAAATATATTTACAAATAAAAAGATATCTTGAGATATTATTAGATATAATTAGATATTATTGTTATATAATAATAAAATAAAATATATTATTTAGGGATTTATCATAATCCATTAGAATAAAAATATTAAGATAGAACATTTTATCTAGGGACTTCTCAGAATTAATTTTATTATATTATGAAAATAATTGGCTTTAATAAGTATTTAGAAAATAAACCAATTGTGTTAGGTATGTCTTCTATTACATAGATTATTATTATTAGATGTCTTAGATAGATATCTTATTTTTATTTTTAGTTTGTTTGTTATTACTCCTTATTATTGTGTGGACTTATCCCATATTTCTTCTATTATAAATAAAGTAGCATATTCAACACAAGGAAAATTAATCTCATGCATAATTGTTACTATATTAAACACCTCCTATTTATATTATGTTAAGATAGAAACTTTGGCCATTAGGAAAAGAGACAAAAACTTTGAGGGTGAGAGTGAAAGTTTGATCGAGTGAAGGTTTGTGGGAGTTTAGGAGTGTTGTTGAAGGATATTGTTTATTCTAGGAAAAAGTCATAGCAGGAAACCTAGGTAAGGTTGATTCCTTTATTTCTTGAGTTTTGGATTTTTGTTTTCTTGTTTTCCTTTCTTGCCTTGTTCCTAGTATGTGTACATGATGAATTGAGTTAAATTGTTGTTTGTTATGATTGTTGAGCTACGTGTATGTATGGTTGAGTTGTTTGTGATGATTGTTGAGTCATAGGTTTTGTTGGTCGTGTTGTTCTATTTTCTTGCTGAGCCGTGTGGTTGGTTGTTATGGTGCTGGAACATAAATGTATTAATTGTTTTTGGTTGTATGCTGAGCAGTGTGAGGATAAGATAGGTTGTTGTGGGATCGTCTCGCCATACTTAGTAAATTCATATATGACTCTTTTGACCGTACGATATAAGAAAGAGATCCTCTTTGGTCGTGCACAGTAGGAAGAGGATGGCTCGAACTTATCGGTTTTAATGAATAAGTGGTATGGTAGGGTATGGGGAAAAGACCACAAGTGTTTGTTGTAATGTGTTTTTGTGTGATGTGAATGTGGTTGACTATATGGATTGAGGATAAATATTTGAATAATGTGGATGGATGCAGTTATTGTGTATTATCTTGTAATGTTTTATTAGCTCACTCTTACATTTTGTGATTATGATTTTCACCTGCGATGATCATTTTTATACAGGAGCAGATGATGTTGGTGCTGTGTAGAGTGAGGATATGTGTGAGAAAATAGTACGAGAAAATGTTTTGAGAAAGTAAAAGAGTTTATGTTTAGATTTTTTTTAACATTATAGGCTATAATTGAATTAATTATTCTTTTTCGTATGATTTTAATTATTTTCACAATAATAAAATAAAGTTCTTATTTTTTCACTATTTTGTGATGGTATCAAAAAAGTCATTTTTTCTTAACTTAATCAATTACACCTGATATTCTAAAATGGGGTTTTATAAATAATAATAACAACACTCTAGAGGACTTCAGCCTTAACCTTATCCTAAATATCAAAGAGGATCTTTGTCCTATCCACCCATAACTCCCTTCAAGAGGATCTTGACCTTATCCCTTTCACTTAACAAGAAGATCTCTAATCTTATCAACTTTATTACAAACAAGAGACTAGAAGCACAACACAACAATAAATAAAAAATGCTACTAGAATACTTCTATCAAATCAATAACACAAATATCAAATATGAAACACACTTTAGTAAAAAAAATAAAATAAAAGATTTTACTACAACAAAAGAAATCACATAAGCTTATGATTCAACACAAACTTTTGAATCTTGTAAACTTTAAAAGCCATTAAGAAAAATGTGTGAACAACTTAGCAAAATTCTATACAAAAATTCTTACAATGGTAAAGATTGGTGCTCCTTTTATAAAAGTTTTAAAATGCATTTTGCAAACTGCTACTAATACATATAATCAATTATATTAGCTGATAACCATTTCTTCTAATTTAATTTTGAAAACTTTACAACGTTTTTTAAAATAGCCAATTATTATACATTTTAATAAATTAAATACGTTTCTCATTAAATACGCTTCTCCTTATGAACTCTCTCAATTTGTTTAATCTTTAGTCACCTTACAATACTTTTCACAAAGAAAATTGAACCACCTTCTAGTTTTGTAAACTCTTAGAACCTCAAATGATTTGATATCATGTGAGATGAATATCTTGAGTTCATTATCTATTGAAAACCATCAACATTACTGGATACCATAAGGACCTATAATGATTCATAAACGTTTTTCACTAAAGTTGTTTTACCATACACAAACAATCAATCGATCCTTTTGCTATAGTGTGATGATCTATCGTGGTTTGTAGTCTTCTTTTACCTCTCTAGACATAACCTTCTAGTGTGTCATTTCTTCTAACAATGGTAACATCCAATAAACAATGTATTTTCACCATTATTTAACCTCAACTTTAACCTCCAATGTTATCACTTATAGATGGTTCACCCCTTGTTACAAGGCCATTTGTAGCACCAAATGCCTTAACTTAGAACTTCTCATTTAGCTCCTTCAAGCTCAAAGTAGCCTGAATCTCCTTAAGGGAGAGAGTTTTTCTTCCACACAACAAAGTTTCCTTGAAGTGATCATATGTCTTATGCAATGAACTCAACAACAACAATGTTAGATCCTTATAGACAACTTGCAGATCAATGTTCTTTAGATCAAGGATCAAGTTGTTGAATTCATCCACTTGTTCTCTAATTACATTTCACTACTCATCTTATATAAGTAGAACACTTGATTCATATACAAACGGTTAACTAACGACTTCGTCATGTGCAAATCAAGCTTAGTCCAAAGTCCTATAGTAGTCTTCTCCTTCGAGACTTATCTCAACACCAACAACAACATTCCGAGTCTTCTCTAACAATGTTTTCTTGTCCTTTTCAGCCATTGATGCGTCAAGCTTAAATTCACCTTCTAGATCTTTGAAGAGGTCTTGATCAAACCAAAATTTTTAAACCTTATAATTTATGAAATTCATGATGATTGAATTTCATGTTCACTATAATAGTTTGTTAGGAAATAACTCATTATTAACTCAAAACATTTACCATAAAAACAAAAAATGATAACCAAGACAATCCACAGTACTAGACAATATAGGGTAAACAATGATGAAGAATAAGAAATAATAACACACAAATAATTAATATGGCTCAATTAAGTGTTAATAAACTTCAATATACATCCACATGAGAATTCACTAGAATCACAAAGATTATAAGATACCAATTTCTCTCTTAGCAAACTCGTACCAGTACTAATACAACTCAAACATTACAACTCTTAATTAACTTTTACTCATGGTACAAGGTCTTATCTATAGTGCAAATAATATTATAATTAACACATGTGAAATGTACCTATAGACTAATGAGGAAGACACATGAAAAATGCATCTCATTATAGAACATAATAACCATTAAATAGGTCTAATAGATAATTGATGGCTCAATAGAGTTTGAAATACTAGATGGTTGATAACGGTTCAAAAACCGTTATTTTTATACTTAAATTTGATACTAAACACACCCTTTATGACTTAGAAACTAGTTTGAAATCATGCATTTTGCTTAAGTTAGAAAATAAGAGAGTCAAAGGTGGTTTTCTTGGTTTTATGCTTGGTTTTCCTTGTTTTGGCATGATTTAACATGAATTGAATGAAGGAAGTTGAAGTAGGAAGGAGTTGGACTCAAGAAAAGATGGAAAAGTGCACAAAGGAAGAATCGCAGCCACCGCTGAGCGCTAGAACACCACTGAGCGCTAGAAGACCGTTGAGCGCTAGAGCACCGCTGAGTGCTAGAACACCGCTGAGCGCCAACCTCGCTATGGAGATCTCTGTCAAACGCTCAAGCGCCAACGCTGAGAGGAGGAATTAAGTATCGTGCCCAACACTGAGCGCTACACCACCGCTGAGCGGTGGCCTCTTTAGTGAATTCACTGCCAAACACGTGGGCGTCAACATTGAGCGTCCTTCTAGATTGTCGCACTTACCGTTGAGCGGTACCCCAGCGCTGAGCGCCATTCTTTTGGGCCTAGGCCAGTTTTTGCTGATTTTAATAAATTTTAAATAGATTTGCACAACCTAGAGAGATGATCTTTTCGCAGAAGGAGACGTAGAAACACCCTCTTCACCCCTTGGAGGCGGATTTTGGATGTGAAAGCTCCAATCTACAAGTTCTAAGGTTTATCTTTTCATTCTTTTCATTTTTTTCATCTAGTTTTACCATGACTATTGTGAACTAAACCTCCATTGTTGTTGGGGAAACGATGTAATCTTTTGATACTCTCATAGATTGAATTGATGCTTTATTCATATGTTTTATTTCATTAATTGTTAGAGTTTTTCCTCTATTCTCTATGCATGCTTTGCTTAACTCATTCAATAGCATGATCTTTGATTCTATCTTTATGAACACATATGGGTAAATCTAGACATGGGGGAATTCTCTTGGGAGCAATATTACCTAGACATAGGGATAGGAGGACCGATTGCCTTTAAGCTTCTGTGCGAATGTAATGCATGAACAATTGCTAGGGAGACAAAACATTGTAAACTAGTAATTAAGAGTAGGCTCTCTTCATCAATACATTGGGATTAGGGCAAATTAGAAAGTGACATTGACATTAATGAAAAAGTAGAATTCGTAAATATATGAGAGTGGATTAGGATAAGTCGGAAACCCCAACAACACAATTCATCCATATTATTCAACTGTAATTAATCAACCTTTGCATGCATGTTTGATTTTCATTTTTGCCTTATAAACCCTAATTTTTGTTATTTAAGTCTTAGTTAATCAAGAAATCATATGAAAGTGTAGGCCTATGAGTCTCTAGGAAAACGATACTTGGTCTTACCACTTATTATTACTTGATACGATTCGGTACACTTGTCGAAGTTTTAACAATGCTCTACTGAGACCATCCACTGAATATTAACATTAGATGAACTAACACTAATCATAGGATCTGGAGACCTTTAATTGACCCATTCTTCGTAATTTCAACACTCATATTGATTATACACACAAACACACACCAAAAGTGTGGAAAATCAATTAGTATCTTTTGAAAATCAGTTCTACATTTGAGAGAGATATGATGAGTAAATAAAATTATCTTTGAGCTTTCTTTAAAAAAAAATTGTGATAAAAATGTTGCTTGAAGAAGAAAACATGATTTCGCACTTGGCATATCTTACTACTATCTTTGTTTAAGTTATATTGTTCTTGATTTTTGTGTTTGTACAGTGGCTTGAATAAGGTTTTTAGGTTTTATCTTGTGATGCTATGTTAGAACGCGTGGAATTAAAACTTGTAAGATTCAAAACTTAGATTCTTGTATGGTTTTCCTTCATTGTTTTATTGAGTAAGTTTACAACTTGAGAATCCATCATATGATGCTTGACTGGTGTTGCTGAATAATTAATGAAGTTCTTGTGAAATAGTGATCTGATATAAATATAATATATCTTTTTCCCTTTGTATCTCTTTCTCTCCCTTTATCCTTGCACATTATACTTTAAGTGATTTATTACATTCTTACCAATCAATATAATAATCATTTAGCATCTTATTTAAAAAATTAGTAATAGTTTAACTCATCTACTCTTCTTGAACTCAATCATTAAAAATTGACAACTAGAATGACACTTGGGTATAAATTTTCACATGACTTGGTTATAAATAGCCACTTTTACCTATTATATATCAGTTTGGAATTTATGAGAAATTGAGTTATGGAAACACTTATATGAGTAATTACTTATTTTAGATATTATATTGAACTCTTTGAAAGCAAGTGACAATTTTATTTTTTATGAACATGAATACTTTTCTTTTTTATCTTTAAATGAAACTCTTCTATTTTTGTATAAGTCTCTGTTACCTTTTCTAGTTTTTTCTTTTCTTAGGTAAAATAATTCTTATTTTTTTTCTCTGTAATTAATAAATTCTAAATCCTTTTTATTCTTGTAGACTTGCTTTATTTAATTCTTAATTTTCTCTTGAAAGCAAATTTTTGTGTTGAATTATATTGTATTTAGGTATAATATTTATTAAGTTTCTATTCATATTTTTTTTTACATAAGAACCACTGACATAAAAAAGAATTTTTATATCTTTTTGTAGGTAAAGTTGTTAACTTGATTCATGATCCATGAACTCTCACTAGTCCATCTTTGAAAAAGTCTTTTTTTAGGAGGTTTCCTCAAGTGGGGTCAAAACAAAAACTCCAGCCCCCACTCAAAGCCTTATCTTGAGTGGGTTAGACTCAGGATTAAAATGAGTTTGATCCTCTTACAGATTTTGATTAACTCTTAGAAATAATATCATTTATGCATGCATATAAAATTATATATTTTATTAGACAATCTAATATGTTTGTAACTATTATATTTAAATCAATAGTTTTATATTATATTATTATTATGTTATTAAATAAAATATATAATATATAGTTTAATATAGTTATTGATGATAACTTATTTATTAATTTTATCAATTTTTTAGAGAAGAAAATTTATAACATTTAATAAAATAGTATGTAGTACATCGTGATAACATTTTAAACACATCACACATAGGCCATATAAATCATAGAGTTACAACTCAGCGGGAAAAAAGAAAGCTTAAGAGAGAAGGAAAATCTTTTCATTGAATGATTGATTGATTGAAAAAACAAGCATGGGAAGATATTTAAAAAGGAAAAGACAGTACAGCTAAAAAGTAAATTAAAGCCTAGCGGTCCATTAAAAATGGAACCGAACGATGAACAATGCTACAAAGAAAATAAACCGAACGGGACCAAAAAATAATGATGCCAATCTGTGACCAAATATATGTTATCAGCCCCCCTCAAGCTGGGCGTAAATATTTTGAAGACCAAGCTTAGAACGAAGCAGTTGAAAGGTAGGAGGAGGTAACGGTTTAGTTAAAATGTCAGCTATTTGCATTGTGGTGGAGATGGGAAGAAGTTTAATTAGACCAGCAACAACCTTTTCATGAACAATGTGGCATTCAATGTCAATGTGCTTTGTACGTTCATGGAAAAATTGATTAGAGGCAATTTGTATGGCAGATTGGTTGTCACAGTATATGAGAGCGGGAGACGTGTAGGTAACGTGGAGATCATGAAGCAGATATGTGAGCCATTGTAGTTCACACACTGTGCTGGCTTGCGAACGATATTCAGCCTCAGAAGAACTACGGGAGACAATCGGTTGTTTCTTGGAGCGCCATGAGATGAGAGCGTTGCCGAGGTAGACGGTGAACCCAATTATCGAACGGCGAGTATCAGGGCATGTAGCCCAATCGGAGTCACAAAAGGCCTTGAGTTGAATAGTAGAGTTGCTTGGAAGATGGATACCAACACCAGGAGTACCTTTGAGGTATCGTAGGATTCGATGAGTAGCTTGTTGATGAGCAGTCGTCGGTGCAAACATGAACTGATTGAGGTAGTTGACAACAAACATAATGTCTGGACGAGAAGTGGTCAAGTATATGAGTTTTCCAATGAGACGCCGATAGGAAGCAGTATCACCATCATCTAGAGATCGAGCGGTATTTATAGAAGATTGTTTTGGAACCATGGGAGTAGGAACAGGCGAGCTATCGAGCAGTCCGGTTTCAGCAAAGAGATCCAAGACATACTTTCGTTGGCTAAGATGTATGCCTTTAGAGTTGCGGGTGACCTCCAGACCAAGGAAATAAGTCAGATCACAAAGGTTTTTGATGCGGAAAGTAGAATGAAGGAGGTTAGTGATGTGTTGAATTTCTCCATTATCATTACCAGTTATGAGGATATCGTCAACATAGATAAGTAACACCGTAGTGTGGTTGCCATCATGTTTCAGAAAAAAAGAGTTGTCAGATATAGAACAATTATAATTATTGAAGAGTAAAAAATGATGTAATTTAGCATACCATTGACGGCCAGCCTGTTTGAGACCATATAACGAAAGTTGGAGTTTACAAACCTGATTTTTGTTGGCTGTGGTAAGACCAGGAGGAATTTTCATATAAACATCTTCTTTTTAATTGAGTATCAGTATCAGTTGACGAAATGATATTGTGAACTTGACCAGGTTTGTTGGAAAACTTGTGGCCTGGTGGATAACCATGTTTCTTGAAACAAACATCTATGGTATGACCGTTTTTGTGGCAATAAGTGCAAATCTTGCGAGAACTGGTAGTAGTGGTTTTGGCAGTCTTATTTTCTTGGTTAGGGAAACCATGTTTTTTGAAACAAGTATTTTCTTGGTGGCCAACTCTATTGCAATAAGTGCAGACAACAGAGGTGGTAGCAGTTGTGGGAGAAGTATTAGAAACAGAGTAGAAGTAACAGAAGCAGTGATATGGCCAGTCATTAGTTGACGTTCTTGTTGAATAACAAGGGAAAAAATTTTGGAAATGGGAGGAATAGGATCAAGAAGAAGAATATGAGATTGAATATTGGTATAATGATCATTCAAACCCCGTAGAAGTTGCATGGCACGATCTTCATGTTTACGTTTGGAAAGAATAGTTGAGACGGTACAGGAGCATTTTGGCTTGCATGTACAAACAGGGTCTGGACTGAAACAGTCAAGCTCATCCCAAATAACCCGGAGCTTTGTGCAAAATTCAGTGACAGAGAGCTCACCTTGGGATAGAGTGGTGGCTTCCATCTATAGGGTGGAAATTCTTGCAAGATCACCTTGGGCAAAGCGGTTTTTCAGATCATTCCAAATATCGATAGCAAGATCCATCCATATAATGCTCTCTCGAATTGATGGAGAGACCGAGTGAAGAAGCCATGAAACAACCATACTATTGCAACAAAACCAAGCAGGAAAGGAAGCATCAGTCTTGGAGGGTTGAATAGCTGATCCAAGGACGAACTCTACCTTGTCTTTTGCAGAAAGAGTCGTGATGAAGGATATACTCCATGAGTGATAATTTGTGGCATTGAGAACGGGTGAGACAAGGAATAGGGCAGGGTTCTCATTTGGGTGAAGGTAAAGATACGAAGGTGTATTATCTTGAGTGAAGGAAGAAGTATTAGTTGCAGCCATTAGGGAAGAAGAAGGTAGGAAGAACAAGAACAAGAAAACAGTAATTAGAGCGTAGCGGAAAAAACTTCTGATACCATCATAGAATTACAACTCAGCGGGAAAAAAGAAAGCTTAAGAGAGTAGGAAAATCTTTTCATTGAATGATTGATTGATTGAAAAAACAAGCAAGAGAAGATATTTAAAAAGGAAAAGACACTACAGCTAAAAAGTAAATCAAAGCCTAGCGGTCCATTAAAAATGGAACCGAACGATGAACAGTGCTACAAAGAAAATAAACCAAACGGGACCAAAAAATAATGATGCCAATCGGTGACCAAATATATGTTATCAATAAATAGAGAAGGTTGATAAAACAATCTTTAATGTCGAAAATTAAATGGGAAAGGAGTTTTCTCAGTGCACCACGCACCAAAGAGGACGAAGATGCAAGCTTCAAACAACTAATGAAAGCTTTATAATGATCAAAAATCATGTTGTCGTCGAAAGCATTGTTTTCGTTTTTATTTTCACACTATGAATGAGAAAGGAAAAATGAAAGAGACGCTAGTGTTTTTTGAAACCATTTGCTGACCCTTCCCATTAGAGGTAAATTTAGAAAAATTATTTACAAGAATGTCACATATTTTTCATATCTAATATCTATTGATCTGATGTAAATTAGTTAAGTGAACACTAAATAAAATTTTATAAACAATGTAAAATATGTTGGAGTGCAAACAAAGTCCCACATTGAGTGAAAGAAGGACTCGTTAAGGGTTTATATACACATAGATATCTCCAATGGTAAGAGGCCTTTTGGAGTGGTACCAAAAGCAAACCCGTGAGGGCTTGGCCCAAAGCGGAGAATGTCTTACCATGTGTGGAGTTCTATGTGTGTGTTGTACCTCCCCCAACAAAATACAACTTTATCTTATCTATAACAATGTTATAACAATAGTTATAACTTTGTCCAATAAAAACAAATATCTTTATGTTGAATTTTTATTTAATAATTTTGTAAAAAAAGTAAATTTATTAATTATAACGTTAAATTATAATTTATCACTGTAATTATTCATCTTACGTTTTATTAAAATTGAATAATAGTAATAAAATGATCAAATAGTTTATATTGTAATATATTTCAAAGTATATATATTATATTGATTATAGTTTATATCAGAGATATATAAAATAATTTCACATTATTATAATTATGAGATAAGAGAATAATACGGATATATTACATTTTGTAATATTCTCAATCATTGACAACTCGAGATGAATTACAACGGCTCTTGTTTTCTGTTTTATATTTTGTTGTTGTTGTTTTTCAGTTTATGGGGCTGATAAACATAATATTTGAGCGTATCGAGACATTTTTATCGCTCACATTATCTAGATCCGCAACACAATCATAGCTTTCGTTTTGTCAAAAGGGAAGAGCCCAAAACAGTGAAGAAAAGAAACTTTGTTGCAACACTGTTGTGCGATCCAAAAGGTGAAAAGATCAGGGATCCAGAAGGGAAGAAAAGATGGTTAGTGCAATAAAAGCAGCCACTGGAGATTTGGTGTTGACTTTCTTGTGGGTCTTCTTTTCCTCCATGTTGGGGTTGGCCACCGATGTCATAACAAAAGCGCTTGAAATTCATCATGTGTCCTACAATGGTTTTCATTACGCTGACGCTGTTGTCATCACTTCGCTCATCTTTATCCTCGTTACCATCTTCACCTTCATTGCCGATGCCTTGGGCGGTGCCAGCTTCAACCCCACCGGTAATGCTTCACTCTACGCCGCTGGTGTTGGTGATGACACCCTTTTCTCAATGGCTCTCCGGTTCCCTGCTCAGGTTCGTTAGTCACGTTCAAGATTTTAAATTAGAGTAAATCACGATACGCATTGTCTGAAATTTTCTTAAATTATACTCTTTTTGTAACGGGTGTTTAAAACTTAAAATGGTGCTGCGTACTGTAAAAATGCTGACAATATAATAGTGTTTTTAAAGCAAAGAAATTGTTTATATTAGGTTTTTAAAAAGCTGGAGTGCAAGTGTAATTGGAGAAAAATATGTCAATGTAATTTGCTTTTTAAATTATGGTCATTTTTGTCTGCTTTTATCCTTGGAGGTTCTATGAAGGAGCAAAACTTATATACACTACACATAGGTACTAGTTTTAATTTGGCAAAACTTAAAATGGTGCTGTGTACTGTAAAAATGCTGACAATATAATAGTTTTTTTAAAGGAAAGGAATTGTTTATATTAGGTTTTGAAAAAGCTAGAGTGCAAGTGTAATTGGAGAAAAAAATGTCAATGTAATTTGCTTTTTAAATTATGGTCATTTTTGTCTGCTTTTATCCTCGGAGGTTCTAAGAAGGAACAAAACTTATATACAGTACACAGGTACTAGTTTTAATTTGGCAAATGTTGCCATAATGGTTCATGTGTTGTGGTTTTGGAGAGCTGCAACGTCAAGGTTTGCTAGTTATGTTGAAGGTTTGAAATTGTAGTAGTTGTCACATTTCTGGAGTTAATGTGGCGTTTGTAATCAATATAAAATATTGGTGAGATACTGCAGATCAGACCGGGTTTTAAATTGCAGTTACAGTCCATACTGAGGTTCTATTATTGTCATGTTCCTTAGTATTGTAGGAAATTATGGACAAATCTGGTGGATGAAGTTACAATAGGGACTGGCCTCAAAAACTTTAATGGCCCTGTTGCAGACTTTTCTTAAAAACTTGTTGCTAACAAGTATGACTGATGCGATCATAATTGCGGCTACAAGGTCACAATTGTGGTTGTAGACCCAAATCTTAAAACCTGTGTTATGATATGCTTCTTGTTGTGCCAAAATAAATTTATGAGAGCATTTTTAAATTTAGGTAATTTAGTAAGTGTTTGTGGTGGTGGTGTTACACAGGTACTGGGTTCAGTGGGTGGTGTTCTGGCTGTTATGGAGTATATGCCAGAGAAATATAGGCACTTCATTGCTGGGCCTTCTTTGAAGGTTAGCTTGCATACTGGAGCTCTAGCAGAAGGGGTGCTGACATTTGTGATCACATTTCTTGTTCTCCTCATCATGATCAGGGGTCCTCACAGTGGCACCGCAAAGACTTTGTTGCTGGCAATCTCGACTGTGGTTTTGATCACTGTTGGTGCTAGTTACACTGGACCAGCTATGAACCCTGCCTTTGTAAGTGATTACTACTACGTACCTCAATGGATTACAAATTTGTTTTTAATTATTCTTCATCTCTTTGTTTTCCTTATACCTAAACTGAACATGGTAATATGCTATTATTGAAGTGATACATGTAAATCCTCTCTGACCTATCCTGATACTATTCCATGGCCAAACTCCCTTAAACTCAGAGTTATACTTTAATTGTTTGTTTTTCCCCTCAAATTAATTGTCTTGCTTTCTTTCAACCTTATTACATCTTCTGGTGCTTTTAGCTCCCTTCCATTGTATAATACCTTCATGTGAGTTTGCCTTCTTTCTGCCTTTTTCTTCATTTTGATCATCTCTTTCTCTATCTTGCTACCAATCATCATGTTTCAGACAATTTCTCAGCTACTGTTTTCCAGTCCTCCTTTCATTAATCTTTAGTTGTGTTACTTTGTTTGTAACAAGCCTATAATTTAGTAAGTTTTATCACTACTCCAGATTTTATGAACAAGTCAACACATGTAGTATATCTCAATTAATATCTATGAGTTTTTCATGGTCTCTCTCTTCCTACCTACACCTAAAATCATATAATTTCAACGATTACTTTATTGCCTCCGCCATTTATTATCACTGATTTTCTTGTCTTAATTATAAGTATGGTGTGCACAAGTTTTAGTATACTCTCTCATCTAAGCCTTGAAGGATGCCAGATTTCTCTTATTTCTTTAATACCCTTTTCAGTACTTTCTGATTGCACCTCAAGTTTGAATGTTGCGTAGTTATATTTTTCAGAAAAATTGGGAATTGTAGAACTTAAATCTTACCTTATGTTATGGTATACTGCTAGTATGTAGTATGGTGTGTGCACTCATGCTGGAAGATTGTATGCATAGTTTATAGTTCCTTTTCTTTTTGTTCCTTTACTTAAATATTAATAGCATCTGATAGGGATTTTTCCACTGATATTTTTATACCCATCAGATTTTCATATCTTTGTACTGCATTTTTCATGTTAACTGTTGTTGGACATCTTAGCAATTATCATTTTTTACTGAAGTTGGCTTTGATTCTTGAACGATGGGTGATAACTTATATAAAATGTTCCTGTGTGTTTTCAAGTAGAGATCTAGATCTTAAATAAAAGGTCGAGAGTGAAACTCTTGAAAATAAAAAACAGAATTTAATATCAACTCTACCATCCGATTAGTAGCCCTTTTGTATGATAAATAAAGTGATTTGTGTTAGCTATTATGTTATCCATTGACATTGATATAAGTTATTTGTTTAGATGAGATGCAGTAGTCAAGTTATTAAAACATACTTCACTTTACACCCTTAATTTTCCACTTATTACACGCTATAATGCAAGGTGGAGTTAAATAATTCCCTGCAGTGAAAACACGAGATGGTTTCTTGAGATTTGAACTTATTTGGAGTTACTGTGTAATGATTAGTTCATAGTTTAGTGACTTTAGTTCCATTTTTTCATTTTGTCTGACCTTAGTACACCAGTTCTTTTGTCTCTAAGGGAACTCCTCCGTTCAAGTTTGCCTATGATGTACTTTTTCAGTCATTGGAGTTTGGTACCTATGACAATTTCTCATTCACTTTGTCCTCTTTCATTGACAAAGATGGATATGGTACTCTGGGTTTGTAATATATGAGCCATTCCGGCACCTAAATAATCATAAATTGATCTACTGTCAATGCTACCATATTGAGTATAAAGTGTCAACCTTTTCTTTTTTTTTCCTTCCTGGGACACTTGGAAATCAGCATTCTTAATCCCCTTCATTTTCATTTGGTTGTGATTAGTTGCTCAGTAAGCATCTAATTGCTTGCAACTCCAAAACTTCCAATCATTTGACTCACTGTAATCGATATGGTCACTGTCGAAAATGTAGCTGGAATAGTTAAGCTGCCAAAGTTTGCTTAGATTTCTTTTTGACCTTTCTGTAATAGAAGTGATCAATCCCCTATCGATGTTCAGAGACCAAGTTTCATGGTAGGCTGCTTTTTTAAGTGAATGCTTTGTTCAAACAAACATCAGTATTGTTTCACTCTCTTGGATAAGGTGGTGTTTGTCGGTATCTTTATTAAATAAAACACTAGTAACTAAACACACACACACACGCATATATATGAAACATTGAGATGAATGATTCAGTTGTGTTTACCGTTAACAATTTTGAAACAAAAGAAAGCAGCTAATTTTAGTAGCATGTTTTTGCTTTTGCATCCTTTAAAGTTGATTTTGTAAAACCCCGAAGTTTTGTAACCATTTTTTCTTTAGTAACAAATGATGTTAATGCCAGATCCTTCGTGTTCCGATTCATAGAATATGCATAAGAACTCTGATTGGTGTTATTTTCAGGCATTTGGTTGGGCATACTTTGAGAAATGGCACGACAAATGGGACCACTTCTATGTATACTGGATCTGCCCATTCGTTGGATCAATACTAGCCGCATGGCTGTTCCGTATTGTCTTTCCCCCACCACCACCAGTAGAAAAACAGAAGAAAGCCTGAAGAGCTGTACATTAAGCTCCATTTCTTGCATTGAAAACTCCCTTTCTGTTTTTTTATCTTTATTTACTTTTTGGCATAGGCCCTTTTATATTCATCTTGTTTTGTAATTTCTTATTCATTCTCGTTTGTTTTGAAGATGTTTGGGACTCTAGCTTTCAGCCGTTAGTATAACATTTGTATCATGAATAATATGAATTGTAAACATGTTTCGCATTATAATTTGTAAAAATAATCTGTCCAGCTAAAGTATGTGGTAAATAAAACTATTCATCATTGAAGTAATTGACATTGTGTTTTTTATTACTTACTATTTATTGGGTTATACAAAACTAAAGGGTGTCTAAAATTTGGAGGTAATGGATAAAGCTTACTTAAAGTCTCTCAAGTTTATCTCATGTGAACTTAAATAAAAACAGAGATATCCATATGTGAAGAGAAAAACAATGTACCGTCAAAGTTTCAAATTATGGGTTAAATATGTTTTTAGTCCCTATACTTTGGAGCGATTTTGGTTTTAGTCCATTTTTAAACTAAGGTACAATTTAGTCCTTCAATTTTAGAAATTTCTGGTTTTAGTCCTTTTTATCAAATTTTTTTTAATTTTATTTGTTGTTTCAAACACGTTTCATTATAGCATTTGGATTGTTTAGACTGTTTGACACATTTTTGCTTCAATGTTAACNNNGAAACGCGTTTGAAACAACAAATAAAGTTAAAAAAATTTGATAAAAAAGACTAAAACCAGAGTTTTCTAAAATTGAAGGACTAAATTGTACCTTAGTTTGAAAATAGACTAAAACCAAAATCACCCTAAAGTATAGGGACTAAAAACATATTTAACCCTCAAATTATTGTTAGATCTAACATCATCCAATCATGAGTATAAATATCTGTTTTTACTGGTATTTTGTTAAAAAAAGTAACCCACACAAATAATTTGACTCTTCAATTTATTGGGATTGCATTTCGTTAAACTTTGACAACCTTTAAATAGGTTAAAATAGGGCCTTAGACCAAATACAAATAATAAAAATTGACAATAAAATAACTTAAAATATCTATCCCTATTTTTTTTTATCAAAAATCAAACTAAATATTACTAAACCCAAAACTAATAAAATATAATTTTAATGAATCCCTAAAATTTAAGTTTATTTTAATAAAACTTCCGCATAAACTTACATTTTTCATCTTTTATTTTGGCTTTCCATCTGCAGCATCCCACACTGGGCTTGCTTCTTTCAATCAGATTTAACTTCTTCTTTTTCCTCATGGCCCTCCTGTCTTTACCTTGGTTGACCTCTTTAATGCTTTGACTAACTTTGTTATGCCCGACTTCTTAATAACCTCGACCAACTCGTTTCTGATCTTAGATGATTGCTCAATAATCTTGGTTGACTTCTTCATCTTGTCCGAAATTTTACTCATCATATTTTTTGTTATCTTAGTATTCGACCTTTTCATACCCTGGTTCTTCTCAACATCTTCATCTTTTCTGTTTTCATCTGGTTCAAGAACACTAGATGCTTCCTCTTTCTTGTCAATCGTCGCCTTCTTCAGCTCCTCAAGTTCAACCCTTTTGTTTATTCATAATCTCATTAGCTTCATCAAGAAGCCTTCTTATCCGTTGAATCTCTTCATCTTTTTGTTTGAGTTCTTTCTCCAGGTTTTCCTTCTTCGCATTTGTCGCTTCATTTACCAATATCACTTCATCCATTGTTGGGACTGAACTCTCCATGTCCACTGCATCCGAGCTCTTTACCATCAATAGGATTCCACACTTTTCTTCATCTTCTTCTTCCGTAAGAAGGTTTGTCTCCCCCTTTGTTTCAACCTTGCAATACTTTGCAATGTAGCCATACTTACCATAGTTGTAGCACTTCCTCGATCTGCACACGTTTGCATAGTGGTCATACTTGGCACACTTAAAACACTTAACTCTTGCCCGATCTCCTGGGCCTTTTCCTTATCCTCGGTCACGCCAATTCTGCTGACTAGTTTGTTATTCACTATTATTCTCAAATTACCTCGGCCATGTCCACCTTGTCCTTGACTTCCTCGTCCTATTTCACCAAGACCTTCGCTCTCAGTAATCCAAGTTTTATTTGAGTCAAACTGTACCTGTAGTGCTTGATCGTTGTGTTCAACCTAATCATCCCAACTCCTTCTCCTTTGTTCGTGGGCTTCTAATGACCAACCAAGTTCATCCACAATGAGAATTGACAAGGCCTTCAATTCTTCGATGGCACACATAATACTTTCGAAATCCTTTGTAAGGGATCTCAAAATTTTTCCCACAACCCGACTATATGGCATTTGTTCTCCCTTCCTACCGAGTTGGTTGCCTACCTTCTCCACTTGAGTTATGTACTCAGTTATATGTTCTTTGGACTCCATCTTCAACTGTTCAAACTCCCCTCTAAGAGCTAGTATTTGGACCTATCTAATGCGGTTGTCACCTTTATACGCGACCTCCAATATCTCCTAGGCTTCCTTTGCTGATTTGGCAATCACTATTTTTTTGAATCCCGACTCATCTACTGCATTGTGGTTGTGGTTAACCCTTACGTTTGTGGTTGTGGTTTCCACCTACGATGATCATTTTATAAGAGAGCAAATGATCATGCAGATAATTTTGATGTTGTGTAGCGCGATGAGTTGATTGAGATTGTTGGGGGAATTTATGGTTTTTGTTTAGAATAAACTATTTTCTTTGGAAGTTCTATTTTGTAATTAATTGGGGTTATAGTTATTTCTGTTTAATTGTAAAGACTTATTGAGTTTAGATTTCCGAAATGGTATTATGATTTTAAATAATTTTTACTCATAATCGCGATATTCCAAAAATTACGGTGTCACAACCTAAGCTGACTCAACTCAACTGAGTATGTATTGACTTGATTCGACCTTCGGTCAAAGCCGAAGGCCTAGCAGACTAAGCTTGGACCATAAGTTGAAGGTTGAGTCATGTTAATCTGTGTCGATTTGGCATAAGTTGAAGCTCAAGTTAATTTAACATAAACAAGCTCAAACCGATTTGGCATAAACTGAAGGTCGAGCCAGGTCTGCTTAGACAAAGTTAAGTTGAGTTGGCCTAGGGAAAAGGCGAGTTGAGCCAACCCGAGTTGAAGGTCGAGTCGATCCGACGTCGACCAAAAGTTGACTGAGTCGGCCTTAGCCGAAGGTTGAGCAAGCGAGCCCTACTGAAAGTCAAGACGAGCCGACCTCATCATCATCAAAGGTCAAGGTGAGGTGTCCTTGTCCCATCAAAGGTAGAGCTGGAGTTGCCTAGGACGAAGGTGGAGTTAAATTGGTTAGGCCAAAGGTGGAGTCGAATCGGTCAAGTCGATGATTGAACCGAGCAGCCCTTGACTGAAGGTCGACCTAAGTTTACTCGACCAAAGGTCGAGTCCACTAGAATCTGATCGAAGGTAAAACTAAGTCCACCACAATTAAAGGTCAAACCGAATCAACTCAAACCAAATATCAAATCGATTCATATTAGAGTAAATTCAAAACAAATTATCTTAAATAGAAAATCAAACTAACTCAACTCACACTCAAAAATAGAATTGAGTTTAATTTAAACTAGAATTTAAATTATTTTATTTATTGAAACCCAATATATTGTAATTTCTTAATAAAAAACTATTTAAAAATAAAGGGAATTCAATTAGAAATAATTTTTTTCTTATAATTGTTAATCTCACCTTTAAACACAAGGTTAAGCTTTTTACATGATTCCATTGGTGAGAGTGGACTCAGATGCATTTGTATACTTCCATGGATCGCGATATTTTAACAACGGGAATTTGACAACGTCATGTGTCAAATTTTAATTGGTCCATTTTGAATGTTTTTTCAATTTAAAAATATGTTTAGATAAGGTTCAAGATTGGATTCTGAAACTGGCCCTGCTTCGTTTTCCCACTTTATCCTCCCTCCATAACATTCTCTTCTCACTCCTAGGGATTTCATTTTCAAATTTACGTTCTCTCTCCATAACACTCTCTTCTCCCTCCTCCATTTTTAGGGCTTTCATCTCTCCATAACACTCTCTTCTCACTCCTANTTCTCCCTCCTCCATTTTTAGGGCTTTCATCTCTCCATAACACTCTCTTCTCACTCCTAGGGATTTTATTTTCAAATTTACGTTCTCTCTCCATAGCACTCTCTTCTCCCTCCTCCATTTTTAGGGTTTTCATTTTCATTACAATTTGTGTGTTGGTTTTGTGCACTGCGTGCCCTGTTGGTTTTGTGGAGTTCATGATCTTCGTTCACCGATCTTTGTCGAAGGCTTGTTTAAAGTTTCTCATTCTCTCTTCGTTTTTGTGTGCAATAGATTCGACCCCTAACATTGGTTATTCGAACAAGGTATGTTCTTCCTTTGTTTGACGTGTTCGTATTTTGGGGTTGGTTATTTTGTTGGTTTGTCGTTTTGGGTTTTGATGTTTTTTAGGTACTTGATAGAAAAAATATAATATATTTTTCTGTTGTAGTTGTTTGTTCGTCATTCATTGAAAAGCAAGCTTGTTTCTGGGTTGAATGAAATGTTGGCTGAGGAGAAGAAGGCTATTATTTCCAAGACTTCATTTGAATAGTTTTTGGAACTAAAAGATAACCTTAAGATTGGTAGGAATATTCTTAGCGATTTATTAATTAGATGGGTTGATGAGAGGGGTGGTTTTTCTTTTGGTGAAAAATTTGTGGAATTCAAGGAAGTAGATGTTACCTTAAGCTTAGGGTTGGGTTTAGTTGATGCCTAGATTAAATTGAATGAAAAAAAACTTAGAAAAAGTAATTGTCGGAAGTACTTTGAAAAGGTTAAAGGAAAAAATGAATTGGAATTCATATACAATTTTATTTTGAAAAAGCACAAGTTGCCTTCAATAGATGTTTGTAAGCTTTACATTTTGGTAGGAATTACTGAGATATTGTTCCTTAACCGTACCAAAACAATCTTCCCAATTTTGTTTCAAATAGTTGATAGAATAAGTGATTTGGGTACTTTTTGTTGGGGTCGTATAGTGTATCATTATTTACTTAGTAGTTTCTGCAAAGCCTGTACAGTGTAGAATGGAGGAAAAGGTGCAACGATTGTGTATGTGGATGGTTGTGTATATGATAACGGTCTAAAATCCGTTATTCTTATACATTAATTTGATATCAAAACACAACCTTTATGACTTAGAATTAACTTAGAATCATGCAAAACATCTTAGTTTGAATACAAGAGAGCCAAAAGTGGTTTTAGAGATATTATGCTTGGTTTTACATTGTTTTGGCAGGATTTTATGAGAATTGAATGATGAAGATGAAGAAGGAAGGACTTGGAATAAAGAAAAGGCGAGAAAAGGTGAAAAGGAGGAGTCACGACCACTGTTCAGCGTCAATTCAGCGCTGAGCGTCAGAGTCGCAGACCGCTGAGCGTCTGAGTGGCAGATCATTGAGCGTCTAGAGAGCACTGGGTGTCCTACGTGACCACCGTTAAGCGGTAGGTAGCGCTGAGCGCCTAAATGAAGGGTCTGGGCTAAAATTATGTTATCTTTCTGGCCTATAAATAGACCCAATGCGATTCTTAGGTTGATTTTTTGGAAATCAGAGACGTCCAGAGCATCTTCTTCACTCCTTGGAGGCGGTTTTTGGATGCGGGAGCTCTGAATCACAAATTCTAGGGTTTATTCTTCCATTCTTTTCATTAATTCCATCTAGTTTCACCATGTCCATGGTGAACTAAACCCATTGTTGTTGGGGAACAATGTAATCTTTTGAAACTCTCTTATATCGAAGTTCTTGTTTTATTCACATGCTTGTATTATCAATAGTTTGGGTTTTCTTATCCAATTATAAAGCTTGCATCGTTTAACTCATTCGATGTCATGATATTTGATTTTGTCGATATGGGAACGTACGGGGAAGTCTAGAACTGATAAGAATTCTCTTGGTTATGCAATACTACCTAGGAATAGGAGTAGGATGACCAATTTCTTTAAACTTCTGTTGATAATGCGTTATTAATTACTAGGGAGAATAGGAATGGTAAACTAGTAATTGATAATAGACTCTCTTCGCCGAGGAATCGAGTTTAGAAAAAAATTAGAAAGTTGCATGACATTGATAATAAAGCGAATTTAACAAGAATAGTAGATATAAGAGGGTGGATAATGATGAAATTGTAAACCCCAACAACTCCATTAATTCATAGTCTTATTTGCCAGCTGATTCAAGATTTGCATTTTGCATGTTTACTTTTATCTTTGCATCAAAATTCCAAATTATTTTTCTATCAAGTCTTATGCGATCAAATTGCACGAACGTCTAGGCCACTGAGTCCTTTGGGAGAACGATATTCAGTCTTACCGTTTATATTACTTGATAACGATCTGGTACACTTGTCAGGGGCTTAACAATATACGTGTTCCAGGTAAATCTTTTACATGGATTGTTTGTTGGTAGTGAGCTGAGATAACTAATTATGATATGTATAATGTATTTCAGTTTGGTTTTGTGATTGTTTCATTCCTTCAAATGTTTTAGTTCATAGATAACCTAGAATTTTGCATTGGATGAATGTAAATGTAGGAGACAAATTCATCAAATGTGCAATGGAGACGGGTGTGGTATGTACTTCATGGTTTTATCAATATATTTGTTTGAATGATTGGTTTTATACAATGATAATTTTGATGAATTTGTAGATGGTTGATGATTATGGTGCATCAACGACAAAAATGACTCAAGCATCTGTAAGAGCATCAGTTAATCCAACTGAAGAGGACTTCAAGAAAGGAAGAAATACTCTGTACAAGAATTTCATTTTTTTCTCTTGGCTAGACTCTTATTTTTTGTATCTTTCTTTCTTTCTTTCTTTTTCAGTTCTTCTTCCAAATCAATTTTCTATTTTTCTATTTTTCATAGCTCTTTTTCTTCTCTTTTTAGATAAGATTTTGTTTTTCTTTTTTTAGAGCTCTTTTTCTTCTCACTTTACCTCTGGCCTCACTTTTTTTTCTGAGTTCCAAACTATCCCTACTTCTTACAAATCTCTCAAGGTTGTTTGTTGATAGGGGAAATGGTTTATAATGGATGGAAAGCAAATAAAAGGTTAAGGCTCAAATTAGGGTGCAATGGAAAGAAGTAGATGTGAATGGGAAGAAGAAAGAAGGCCTAGATCATTTGTAAAGTTCTACCAAGATCAAGCACACTCAAAGAGAATTAATACAAAATCAGAACTATGGCTATACATGCATGCAATCACACTAAAAAGAAAAAATTTGGCCCAAAACTCTCTAGGGTTAAAAATTTGTCAAAATTGAACTTGCTACTCTCTATCATGCAAAAACTGCTTATTTGAATTGAACTAACTGCAAAAACTACTGCTAGAGCTACATCTACTTAAATCTAGAGCTAAAGACCTATTGGCAATCTATCTTGGAGAAACAAAGCTAAGAAGTTAAGTAGATTAGCAAAGAGTTAAGTAAATTGTGGAACAAAACCTAGAAAGAACCTAACAAAATTACCTAAAGCTATTTACAATATACACAGACTAAAACAAAATGTTATGCAACCTAGAAGAACCTAAACTAGAGCTCTACAAAGTAAAACAACAAAAGGAAAGAAAAAAAAATATTCTAAACAAAGACAATGAAAGAAAACCTAAGAAGCTATTTCTAAAAACCAGAACAGAACTTAAGCAATGAAAAAAAATTATTTACAAATTGTGACAGATCCAAAAAAAATAGAAAAGAAACCAAAACAACAACTAATTACAGACCAAAACAACATCTAATATGAAAAGACCTAAAACAAGGAAAGCTACTCCTAAAACCGAGCACTTATGTACAATGGAATTAAAACAAACCAAAGAATCAAAGCTATTTACACTACCTAGAATATATTTACAGGAAAGCAAAGCATCTACAAACTAAAACACACCTACTCAGTAAAATTTCTTTATCACGCTTTTATAACAAAAACAGATATATAACATCTATAGACAATCTAAACCAAGTAAAAAATAAATGTATAAGAAAGAGGAAACTAAAACAAGAAAAATCTAAAGGGAATTCTAAATGGAGACTAAAACAGAAGGTGAAACAAGAAACAAAAATAAAAGAAGAAAAAGAAAAACTAAAACGGATTCGTATTACAGAAATTATGAACCAAAAAAATCTAAACTATCCTAGGAAACAACCAAAAAGAATCCTAAAAGCAGCAAAACAACTAGGTATTTACAAACTAAGATGAAGTATTTACAAACTAAAACTAGAATGGTTATTTACACCTATGAGCTAGAAATTTACAAACACAATCAGACCTTAGAAAAAAAAATTACCCCTTATTCTACTCAGAAACAGATATCAACAGAGCTTATTTACATTAGAACAAGTATTTTAAATCTATACCTTCCCACCCCACACTTAAGAGGCACATTGCCTTCAATGTGTGAGTGGGTAAGGCTTCCTAACAACAACACAAACATATTTACAGATTAATTAGGACACAATTATGCAAAACTGAATTAAAAAGTATTAAAATTGAACAAGACAGTGTATATAACAAGAGCAAGAAAAATAAACTCAAAAGAACACAACATGTACAAGAGCAAAGCTATAAAAAGAAAACTAAAACTGTAAACCTACAATGAAAAGAAAATGTATTCAAATAGGCCACAAGTCAAAATTGATCTTTTTAATTTTTATATAGAACAACATATTTACTATCATATTATTTACTATACTATCTATTACTATCCAAGCTATTAACAAGAACCTATTACTACAAAATAATAGAAAGGGAAAGAATGATCTTATTGATGTTTTTCCAAGCTCTGCCCAGGTGCGCATTATCTCCATGGTTGCATTCTTCTCAGCTTTCCAGTGTAGCAACATCAACTCTACATCAAAGGTTGACAACTGCTTCTGTACTTTCCAAGCACATTGCTGCATCAACCAGCGCTTCTCATGCCTTTGCCATTGATTCTGCAATTTCCATGCTCTTTGAGCATCATTTATACCTTCTCTTGTATCCATCACCACTTCTTTTGTGTCTGCAACTTCCTTTGGATGAGTTACAATATTAGTCATGTCAACTGCAACAGCAAAATTAAAGTTGATGTTCATCAATGAATCATCAAACATTTCAGCTTTGTTAAAAGTGAAACCAATGCATCAAAGGCGGGACAAATATTATCAGTGCAAACAGTAGGGGTATGGATACGTTCAATCTCAAATGGAGCTTTGGGAACCTTATAATCAATAAATGCAACAGTGTCATCAAAATGCTCTATAGGATCAATGCACAAACAATCAAATGCATTAAGCTGTACAGTGAACTCAGATAAAGCAAGTGGAATTTCAAGGTTAGAACACACATGTGTTGACTCATTTAAAATGTCCTTACCAACAACAGAAGAATCAATTGGGTTAGTGCATGGCATAATGTTATCATCAAAACTGTGATCAAGCTCAATGCACACATCATAAACAACATTAGGTATATCAATGTGTTCTACAACAAATATTTCATCCACAATCTCAGAATAACCAGGTATGACAGCAAGACTATTAGGCAAGGGTTTCTCAGATTCAACATGCATAACATTATCAAAGCTATTCTACACCTCACCCAAACCATTAGGAAGTTCAAGTTTAGAATTAACATGTATTGGCTCCTCAAAAATAACCTCACCAGTCTCCACCAAGTCAACAACAGAATCATCACCTACTGTGAAGCTATTATTAACTGGAATGATGTCAAAATCAGCACATAACTCTGAAACAGCATAAGGTATGTCAATATATTCAATGGAAAATGCTGAATCTAAATTGTGAGTGTGTGTAGACATAACAATAACATCATCCAGGGAAGGTTTTATGGGTTCATCTTTAAACAGATCAAAAACATTAAAATCAATTTAAACCTCAGGCAATTGAATAGAAATTTCAAGTTTAGAATAAACCTGCTCAGGTTGTAGATCAGAACCTGTGTTCTTAATAGAATTAGTGGCTTCATCTTGACAACCACTCAATTTAGCTATCAAGGACCTAGCTTCTGAAATTTTTTTGTCCATAATAGACCCTCTAGTAGCAGCATCAACACAAATTATATCCTTCATGCCCAGTCCATCACAGAAGTACAAGATGAGAAGATGCTCACTGATTGATGCCCTGGACATGAGGCACACAGCTGGTTGAATCTGTCCTAGTACTCCCTCAATGTCTCTTCTTGTAGCTGCACAATAAAACTGATTTCCCTTTGCTTGGAGACAATTGTTGAGACTGGGAAGAACTTCTCCACGAAACTTCTCTGCATATCAACCCAGGAAGTGTATGGTGCTGAATAGGTATTGTAGTACAACCAGTCCTTGGCTGCATCTTGAAGGGGGAAAGGGAATGCCTTCAACATGACCCAATCTTCAGGAACTTCTTCTGGTTTAAAAGTTGAGCAGACCACTTGAAACTTCTTCAAATGTAGGTGTGGATCCTCTCCAGCCACTCCATGATATTTAGGCAGCCTCTTGATCAACTTGTATAACCACTCCTGTGAATTGGCCATCTCCTGGTACTGAACCTGTTCTCAACCTGGATTTACACTACATGCAAGGATTACACCAAACTCACAGAAGCATAACAGGGAGGAGAACCAATATCTACAAATTCTAAAACTTCAAAAACAAAAGAAAAACACACAAAAATGCAAAATAAGAAAAATCTAAACATAAACAAGACCAACTAAACACTCTAAAACCTAATTCGCCGAGTCCCCGGCAACGACGCCATTTGTTAAACTCGCTTCTAGTTGCATCAAAGCCAACAAACTCAATTTCCCCACTAATGAAGTATAGGGGTCAACCAAGGATCAATCCAAGGACTCATTGAAATTAAGCTTAAAGTGTAGACTTTTGTCTTGTATTTTATTTACTTATTTACTACCTGTTAACTAAAGCAAGGTGGGGAAATAAAAATGAAAGAATGAAATTTATAAAGGAAAAGAGAATTTAAAATCTATAAACTGTTTAAAAGAAAGAATGGAATTAATCAAAAGAGAAAATGTCTAAACTGAACTATTCTAAATGAACAATAACCTATGTAAAAAGCTATCTAACTCTAAAATCCTATAAAATTTTCAATCAAAACAAACTGCCATAAACAACTCGTCATGAACAGCAAATGAAATCAAGTAATAAAACCTAGACTATTATCAACCAATTAAAAGATCCTAACAGCAACTATTTATCAAAATTCAACATCTCACAGACTTAGAACTTTACCTAGAAGTAAACAAAAAGGCAATACAAAGCCTAGAACCAGTATGATCGAAAAGGAAATTTAACTATAGAATCCAATGCTGAAACAAAATAATACCAAATCAGAAAATGTAACCGGCACAAATCAACTAATTAAAATTCTAAGAAAACAAAACAGAATCAAAGTCTATTACAAACGAGATAAAGATAACAATCACAAAAGCATAATTGAATCATAGGTGAAATGTACATTGGTGTGAATAAAAGAGTGTTACGAATTCTCAGGAAGACATCCTGATAATGTGAATCCCAATCCAGGGTATTCTAGGTCATATTTCAGACCTTAATTTGATTCTTTTCCACTGATTTGTTCAACCAATGTCTATTTGCCTATTCTTCAATCTAAAATAACAACCTAAAATCATATCTAAATCAACAGAAAACATAAAGAACTCACAGAATCCAAAGTAAAATCTACAACAAGAACAATAAAAGGAATCAGAATTTGCATTAAACTTTGAAGATGAAAGTACACGATACCAGAAATCACCGAAAATCACGGCCTATAACCCTCGCAACTCGACGAAATCTAGAATCGAAGAAAAGCGCAATAAAACCTAGCCTATGAAAGCGATAAACCTACGCTACTCTCTCACTCGCAATCTCGTTCTCACCAATCGTCTCTCACTCGTTCGCGGAGTCTGTCACCCTCCGCCATTCCCCCTAAAATTCTATTTACATACCCTTTTATAGGGTCCAAAAACATAGCAGAGAAAGAAAAACAATTGGGAAAAAGGGAACCTTCTTCCCATGACTTCCTTTCTCAATCCAACGACTCCTTTCTCGTTCACGATTTGCTTAAGTATTCTCAACCCTTTGATCATTTGCTTCTTCTTTGCAGATCAACATCCCTGCACATGTGACGCCTCTAACTCACTCAAACTCTGGTCTGAAAGCCACAAGCCATGTAGCTATCTTGTTTTCTTGCGTTCTCTAGAAACCCTCACACCACAATGTTTCTTCTGCTTGCCAAAATGAAGCGAGACAAAAGACCCCCAAGGAAGCTGCAGCAGCAACGCACCAAAACAATGTCGTTCAACTAAATCTGCAAGCCCAATCAGTGCAATGACATTTCAAGTCTGGCAACAACACATCATCCCAGCTATCCACTTAAGTGACAATCAACAGCCAAATTTCACAACGCCAATGGCCCAATGTGCAATCAATCAGCCCAATCACTAAAGCCCAATCTGAGTGCATCATCCCATTTTATTTCATATTTGCATCAAAGAAAAAGAAAAAAAATCAATTAAAGAAAAGAAAAGGAATCTAACAATTAAAAAGAAAATTTTTTATTAAAGATTTTCTAAAAAAAATATAAATTTCTAATTATTAACAAAAACTAAAAAATACACCTAAAAACCTATTTTTAACAAAAATTATACAAAATTAAGGAATTTAAAGAAAAACCTAAAACTATCCTAATTCTAAACCATAAGAAACTAAAACAAGCTAAGAAAGTCTCCTAAACACAGAAAAATATGAAAATATAGAGAGTTATCACATACCCAAGCCATCAAATCCATTGACACTAAAATTGGAGAAACAACCCTTCGCCAAAGGGGTTTTGTTGCCCGGGGAAATGTATTTCTTCACAAGGATGAAGAAAATTAAAGTGATGAAGATGACGATGAAAATGCTCATATGGCAGAACCAGTACGCGAGGATGCTCCATCTACTGTCAGTCCCTCCTCTATTCCTGCATCTTCAACTTTCTCAATGGAAGAATATTTTGCCAATCTCTCAAAACAAATGGAGGACATGAGTTTGGCTCATCAAGCAAGATTTGATGGGATCATTGTAATGCAACAAAATCATTATGATTATGTCACTAAGAGGTTTCAAGACTTTGATACTAGATTGGGCAATATTGAGGGGCACTTAAATCTTTAACCTCCAGATTATCCTCCATCCCCCTCCATTTTAGAGTTCTATATGTATTAGGATTTGAGTTTCTATGTTTGCTTTATTTTCCTAATGTACTGTGTTATTTCATATTATGAAAATTTTGAATTTTCATTAAGTCTTGAAGTGCATTTTTTCTCCTTTTGAGGGGGAATAACACTTAAGGGGGAGATTTTAATTGTTTTTTTTCTTATGATTAAAAAAGGGAGAAAATGTAGTGCAGTTATTACTAACATGTTTGTTGTTTATAAGGTTGAAATCTACACAGGAAATTAGAGATGCTTTTGAGATTTTTTTTATCATCATAAAAAAAGGGGAGATTGTTACCAATGTGGAGCATTGGTGTATTGAAGACATTATAATTTTGATGATGCTACAAAGTGAAGAACCTAAAGACTCTTGTTGTACTTTAGTTGTAATTTATTTAAAAGCATTTATGTAGAATCAATTGTAATAGGAATAACTTTATTGATGTAAACACTTAGAAGTTTTCCTGTCTTTAGAAAGTTTGCGCATGTAATCGATTATTTGGTATGATAATCGATTATCATGAGCTTATTTTGAAAAAACCATTGCTCACTCAAATAATCAGTTATTGCTCAAAATAATTGATTATTCTAGTCTGAGTCAGTTATGTCCACGTCGCACAGATAATCGATTATTCCTCAGGATAATTGATTATCACATTTTGAAAACCCCATAACGGACACGAATAAAATATTATCACTTGTGTTAATTGAGTATCACTGGCAGTTGGGAGTTGACTTTTCAGTTTCTTACCTCTGGGCTATATATACTTTTCACCAAAACCTTCGGAGGGTTATCTAAGCCACTTGAAAATACAGAAAAGCTCTGAGGAAGTTTTTAAGTGTTAGTGTTGCTCGAATCAAGCCTTGTGAATAGCAGAAGCTTGCATTTAGTGGGTCTAAGGTCGAAACGGTTCTCTTCAAGTTGATTGAGCAGTTTTCTTCCGTTTGTTTGTCGAAGGAAGGTGTCAAAGCGGTGTAGCGGAATGGTTAACGCGTTCAACAAACCAATAGGGGGTGAATTGGTTTCTTATCGCAAATCGTTCTTTTAATAATTTTCTCACGTAAAAATAAATTCCTTAAAACAATTTAAATAAATTAAAAGAGTAAGGAAGAGAGAAAATTGCACAGGTAATTTTTATATTGGTTTGGATTACAAAGATCCTACATCCAATTGTTAATCTCAACCGATAATTAACTCTTCACTAACACAAACCAACAAACTGTCACAATCACAAAGAAAATAAAATAGTTTAAGGTTAGAACACCTCTCTTGTTACCCCAAGAGATGAAACTCACTTCCCTTGTGACTCACAAGGGATGAACACCTCCTCTAAATCTTTACAAAGGATGAACACTCCTCCGAATGCTTCACGAAGGATGATAGGCTTTCAACTCAGCAACAACAACAGTACTCAATTACACTCCCTGTGAAAGTTCTCGCTCGATGCCAACAACAACAACACTCAATCACACTACTTGTGAAAGTTCTCGCTCTATGAATACACACCAAGTTCTCAAAGCCATAACACAAGGGTTCAGCAAAGCCCAAAACACTTATCACCGCACACTGCAGATAAGAATTTAGAAAAATACACTTTGTATGTTTTCGTATTTTAGAATGAGAGTTTCAATATAATTTATAGAGATCTCACTCAAGGATACCTCCAAAAATCCGTTGTCAACTAATTAATTGTGATAATCAATTATCCACTTATGGTAATTGATTATGCATTTAATGAATACACAACAGTAAAAAACTTGCTTAAAATATATTTTTAGTGAAAAAGGTTAATCATTATTCATAGTGATTAACGAGTGGATAAAATCCCTTGGGTTGATTTTCTCTTACTCTACGCTTTTTATCTTCCAACTGTTCGACAAAAGTCTCTCTCTTCTAAGTTTTTATTTGACTTTGAGTTTCTAAGGTTTCTAAACACACATATCCTCCTCTCTCTCCCTAATATTATTTATAAATCAACTTTACTCTATCTTTAATATTTTATCTCTCATTATAATATATTTTTAAAACTAATTCCATGTGTAATTTTTAATTCCTAATATCTCATCTTTTCTAGCCTTTAATTTTATTTTATTTAATTCCAACTCTTTTACTTCCTACACACCCTTGATTAATTTCTTCATTAATTAAATATAGATAAAAGACCTTTTTGTTTTTGGGCCTAAAAATAAAACAAAAATTTTATTTAATTATGTTTCTCTCTAGCATTGAAATCATACCCATTAAATTTTAGGGTTATTTCTCTACAGTATGTTAGTATGTTTGGGTGCATTTCATATGTGATTATGATGCTTAGATGACTATATGAACTTACAATATGATTAGACCTAGACCAGAGGGAAGGAGTATTGAAATATAAATTGATTTTGAGTTATTGGACCTATAAGATAAAAACCCAAAGTAGAGAAGGTCCAAATAAAATTCTAGAAAATTATATCTAGAAGATTCTAGAATGATGTATAAAAATATCTAGGGATCTTTATCCAAAGATGTTTCTAGATAAGTTTAGAATTATAGGAATGTTTTAGAAAGTTCTAGAGAATGAATTATAGCCCTTAGATGAATGATGTGGTGGCAAGATCCTAGCCATTGGTTAAGGAGGTGCCACTAGTATAAATAGGGGATGGTTGTATCATTTGAATGCAAGCCAAAAAGATTAGAAGCACTCAATACAACAAGCATTTCCTTTTCTCAAAATCTTCTAGCCTCTCCCAATTTTAAACACTTCTTTCTAGCCTTTAAAATTTCCTCCCAACAAGGAGATGAACCAAAACGGCCAATGCACCCTCGCGCCTCCACCATGCTCTCGTCGCCTCCACCGTACCTTTACCGCTGGAGTTCGTCTCTCGTTCCTGTGAAACCCAGCCAAACCCAAAGAAAGGGAAAAGAAGAATGCTTCCCTGCGTCTCACCATCGCTACACCATCTTCCTTGCACGAGATGAATGGTTTCCCTAAAGTTGTGCCAGATTTAGAAAGAAGAGCTTGAAGCTTCTGATTATGGTGCAAAGAAGGCACATGAAAACTTAATTTAATTTTAATTGTTTTAGAGTCTAAGTCTACAAAAAAGGAAAAGATGACTAATGCAAGTTTTCTTCTGGATAGATTATTTGAGAGAAATAATAAAAAAAAAAAACAGACATATGATATTAAAGGTTTCGATGTCATAAGCCAATTATGGCTTTTACCTAATTAAAATAAAATTTTGAACATTTAGAATTTATTAATAAAAATCCTCCACTAAAAAGTGTTTGGAATCTTCTTTTAGAAAATTAACTAGACCTATGTAAATCTTAGTTCTATTTTTTTCTTCAGTATGTTTGACTATATTCCAGATGTGATTATGATGCTTAAACAACAATATGAAATTACGATGTTATTAATACACGTTGGTTGAGAAAATATCAACTGAATATATATATATATATATATATATATATATATATATATATATGGAAATTAATTATGATATTCTTAATCTAGAGCTGTCAAAATAGATTACAATCCGCGAGTCAATCTGGCCCGTTACGGGTTTGAGTCGGGTTGGGTTTGAAAAAATTGTATTTTTTTTATGCGGGTCAGATTTCAACCCGACTCATTTAAACCCGGCTCATGCGGGTTAAACCCGTGGTGGGTCAGGTTGGCCCACCAACCCACCTACCTCATTTTATTTTATAAAAAAATATTTATTATTATTTTTTTTTGCTTGAAAAAATTATTTAGGTTTTCTATTTTCAAAATTAATTAAACATCAATTTTGGTAGTGAAATTTGGAAGTAAAATTTGTTTAGATTTGAATTATAGAAAATTTGTAATTTTTTATTTATTTTAAAAAGATTGTAATTAAGTGGACCAGTGAGCCAACCCGTTTACCTACCAACCCGTGGTGGGTCAAGCCGGGTTCGGATTTTTCTGGCTCGCTAATAAACGAGTCGGTTTGGGTAAGCTCACTAAGTGACCAACCTGTGGTGGGCCGGGTCGGATCGAGCCGGGTTACTCGTTTTGATAACTCTATTCTTATTATATTTTTAAATTAAATTAAAACTTGCTGTAAAACTCCAATAAAATAAAAATATTTTTTATTTTATTTTTTATACTTTATAATATTAAGTATTTAATTAAGATATTTTATTGGGTTATAAAAATGTTTAGAAGTAGTATAATTAATTTTCGAAATGGGTTAAAGTAATTATAATGCTGTCCTAATTATCTTTCTGACGCTGGTTCGATTCTCTGGCCTTATGGGTCAGGTGAGTGGGAGAGAGCATAAATTGGTTTAGCCAGTGGGGTATTTATGCATGGAGAAGCATGCAGCAGGTAACGTAGAGGGTTTTGGGCTTTAGGATTTTTATTTTATTTAAAACCGAGAGTGAGTGTGGTTTGGGGCACTGGGTTAGTTAGTTTTTCCTTTAATTAGATGCAGATTAAGAAAACTTATGGGGGCCCATTATAATTAGATTACGGGAATATTTTGGGCCATGCAAAGTTTAGAAAAAATATAGAATTATAACAGGAAGGGTGTGTGATATTTAACTAAGTTTTAGGGTAAAACTTAAGGAGGTTACCTACTACGGCCGTGAGGGAAAGCACCAAAGCAGGGAGGTGATATTTGGGAGCAGCTGTGAGATGAGGGAGGGCAACCTAGTCTCTTTGTTTCTACCCAGAACGCTTGGGGAGGAGCGGGAAGACTATTATCCTTTCCGGTGAGCGTGTGGTGATCCATAGAAGGAGTGAACGTTCTCGGTCACACCTAGAGTCTTTGAATCATTCTGGAAACCCTAAGGTAAGGGGAGTTGTTAGAAAATATCTTGTGTGGGTAGGGTTTGATGATGCGTTGTACATTGTATGATCCCTGGTGTGCTGTAGCTGTTTCTTCTTTGATTGAGATATACGTATGGAGTGTTGTATTTGTGCAGAGTGAGACGTTCGGAGTTGTAAGTTAAGAGTTTCAGGTGTTGTTATTGGCTACTGTTTTGAGGGCCGTGTAATGGAATAAACTGAAACTTGTGGTTGAGTATAGGGTGTTGAATAACTATGGTATTGAGTAGTGTTCTACGTGTGGTGATCGAGTTATAGTGTCGCGTGATTGCTTCGGACTTGTTGTGAAATGGTATGTATGTGGGTGTGTTATGGATCGAATAAGGGTATCGTGTGATATTATTTTTAGCATTTTTTTCTTCTTCTTCTTTATGCCTCTGTTTGACATTGAGAGGGTTTGTTTATGTGTTCTCTGCCAGACGACGGTGTTGGGGAATGCTTGAGGGTTTTACATGAAATCTCTAGGGTCTTCTCTTGTGTATTTTTGCTTATGAGGCGAACCTGCTTCACCTTTTCTAGATAGAAGGGGGTGATGTGTGGGTTAAGATGAAAGGAAGGTGTGAAGAGAATTGTATTAGAATAGGTTTTATAATAAAACAACATGCAAGAAATATATGGATACGTGGGCATGAGTAGCTTTAAGAAGTGTGAGGAAGAAAGAGGTTAGAATGGAAGAAAGAAAAATATAGGATAAGAGTGCAAGATAAAGGTACTGTGAGAGTTGGTTTGGGTTAGTGGTAAGATAGAAAAGAGGAAGGAAATGAAAGTTGGTGAGAGTAGAAGAAGGGGAGTAACACGTGAATGATGTGAGAGAAAGTGAGAGATTGAGGAAGAGTTTAGGTAGAGAGGGTCCCATAGTGGTGAATAACAAAAAGTGGAGTTGCATGGGATTGGTGTTACGTAATTGGAATATGAAAGAAGATGATGAGTTTGTGATGTGGTGAGAAAGCAAGGGAAAGATGGGCTTCGTTATTACTAGAAATAGAAGAAATGAAAGGGAAGGACAGGCATGGGCATGAGAGTGGTTTGGAAAGGTTTCATTATAAATATAGCATTGCAGGGAATACTTTCATTGGGTGGTGTGTGTGTCTTGGCTTGGAGAGAGAGGGTTATTCATGCATGGGTTCTGTTAAAAGAATATGGTGTAAGAGGTAATGGTTAAGGTTCTAAGGTCACTGGTTGTTGGGGGAAAGGAAGAACGGGGAAGGGAAAATAGAGTGGCAGTGGGAAGAGTTGGGTGGATGTAACACTACACCTAGAATAGTTGACGGGATGAGAAAAGGATAATGAAAGAGAGATTGTGATACGACATGAATGTGGACGATAGAAGGAAGGAAAGATAATAACAAGGACAATGATATTTTGACAACTTTTTTTTAATAATTTTTTGACAACAGAACACATGTGATCATTTTATTGGTCTGTTTGAATTTATGTTTAAAAAAATATTTGAATCAGACAAATTATATGTTATAAAAAAAAAATTATTAAAGAGACTTTTTCTTAATAACAAAATATAGCTGTTAGAGGAGTTTGGGGGAAAACAGTTAGGCAGTTGTGGTTCCTTGGGAGGGTTGGTGTATGGGGGCAGACACGGTTTTTTGTACTTAGTGTGGACAAGGCTGTACCTCTGAGAAGGGACTGGTTCCCTTGGTTGTTGAGTTGATTGTTTTCTGAGTGACAGGACATTTGTTTTCCTGTATGAGGGGAGGTTGCTCCCTTGGAAGTGTACGAATTGTATTCTTGTAATCTTTACTTTCAAGAAATCTAACAGATTGTTTGAGTATATATATGGGGCTATGACTTGACATGATGGGTGAATAAAGCGATTTGAGTAGAGTTAAAGTATGGTGTACCCAGGAATTTAAATGAAGAATGTGCAATGTGAATAGAGAAGAAAAGAGGGAGTTTCGGCTAGGGCAAAGGAGAAAGAGAAGAAGAGTGATAGTGTGATAGTTGGAAGATTATGTTAGGTTGAATGATTGAAGTTGAGGTATAAGGGTATATTGGTGATGAAGGATATTGGTGAAGGGGAAGTTGAAGTCTTGGAGTTTTAGTTGTAATTGGATGAGTGAAGAGAAGTCAGATGGAGAGTTGTTGGCTGGGTTCACTGCATGGATTATTCCCTGATCCATGACCAGATGGTTATACGAAGGGTGAAGAGGGAGATGTTTGTTTTTTATTTTGTTTTATGAGAAAATATTCTTTCATACACATCTAGATTCTTATATGACACATTATTTCTCACTTTCTTGTTATAAAAACATGTCTAAATGTGTTAACCTACCATTACTCTTGTTTTATTAGAAGAAAGGTGGGTTCGCCAGCTTTTGAGAAAGAGATAAATGATGTTCATGGTAGAGAATATATATGGCAACGTGTTAGTGGAGTGAGAGAGTTTTATTCTGTTTGTGAATTTAGAAGAAGGGACCGCGTGGGTCCCACTTGGTGATCAATGGCTATAAAATTTACCTTAAGTGCAGCGAGTGTAGTAAGAGCAGAGAGTAAGACTCTATCCTTTTGGTTGCTATGGTGTGAATTGGAGGTTCTTTTTTTAGTGCATGGCTTTTACTTGCAGAGTTTAGTTTTCCATTTATTGTTTGGTTTGATTCCTTCGTTATAAAATGACGCTGCATGTAGCGGGTAAGTGATAGAAGTATAAATGGTTTTAGTGTGGGCTTAGGCCTTGGTAGAGAAACAGTGACCTATTATTTATTTTGGGGTTGTATTAATTAGTGGCAAATTTAGAGTGTTGTCTTGACTGATGAAAGAATGGCACTGGTGAGTGAGTCAAGGTGGGTTCTCCGGTGGCTATTTTTGTATGTTGGATAATTTACCTTGTAATGTTGTTGATGATCTTCACGAGGTATAGAGGATGTGTCATAAACTTTGTGATTGGTTGGAAAATGCATATTATTAAAAATGTGAATTGGTTGTGATGTAGGAAGAGGAGAGATTCAAGTGGTGAAGACTCTTTCGGCCATGTGATGCGAGAAACAGATTTTTTTTCAGCCGTATGATACGGAAAGAAACTGCTGTATGATTCATACTAAATTGGTTCATGAATGATGTGACTATGCTATTATTGCTTTGATGAAATATGTTTATGATTAAATTATTATGTGTTTAAAAAAATTATTGAATTTTGTGTGTTATGATATTTCTGGTTATTCATCCATACATGTTATGGTTGTGGTTTCCACCTATGATGATCGTATTTATACAAAAGTAGATGGTCTTAGATATAAGATCGGATTAAAATAGCTGACGAAAGTTGAGATCTTTTATTTCGGAAATGATTATTTAGTTTATTTAAAAATTTTCAAGACTCGATATTTTTATTGTAAAAAAGAAAGATTATTTGAGATTTTCGTTTTGAACAGATGACATTTATAGTTATGATTTTGTTTCAGCATTTTAATCCAATAGAGTTTGATTATCTTAAATGAATGTTTATGAAAATGTTTTTTAAAAAAAATTTACTATGACATCTCAAAAATTTTGTAAAGTGGGGTGATTGATTTTATTGTGGGCAGTGACACTTAGGTGCATTTTGAAGTGATGATAATTATTGTAATACTTACTTCTTGCATTATTGATGTTTTAGGATTGGTTTATTGCTTTAGTTGTTGTGAATGTTTCCGTCTTAATTGAATGAAAATATCATGTAACTGGGAGATTACATTGGTATGAGTTTGTGGGGAAGTTGGTGTTTAATCTGGTCATGAAACTTAAGTGATGCAATTGGTGATAATCGCTGAAACTGTTTAAGTTAGTAATGAAAATCTGGATATGTGAAATTATTTGTATAATTGTGTGACAAATGCATGCTCATTGAGTTAACAGGATTGAAACCATAGTTGCCTTTATGTTTGGTAGAATACTCTGTTAACTATATAATTGTGGACTAATTCTAGCTTTATTTGTGGTATAATAATGTGGTGCAGACTCTTCATAATTTGTGGACTATTTCTAGCTTTATTTGTGGCTTTTTTTGTAAGAACCAATGTGCAGTTTTGAAATTATATAATTGGGATCTGTCTGGAGCGTTGTTGTGGCTCTTTGCTAGCACAGGGAAGAGTAAACATTAATGAAGAGAGGAGTTTTCGTGAAAGTTTCGGTGTGCATCCGAGAAGCTGAGAAAACAAGATAAATATGAGCATATAACATCATAGGCTTATTTTCAAAGTATTTTAATTCTTGAAGGAATTGTTTGATCCAAAGTTCACATGTAGCTAGAACCATAGATCAATATTTTTATTTTGCTTCTGCACTAGATCGAACAATAATACTTTGTTTCTTTTTTACATTTCAAGATATAAGATTTCCTCAAAAGGAGTATATAATATCATGAGGTAGATCATCGATCATTTGGACAACCAATGTAATTTGCATCACAATCCTTCTATCTCAGTATTTCCCTTGTTCTCATACAACAGTCCATGTCCTGGATTCCCTTTTACACATCTGAGGATACATATCATGACATTCCAATGATTAATGTGTCGATTTTTCATAAATTGGCTCACAACTCCCACCGGATAAAAAAGATCGAGTCTTGTTATGGTAAGATAGATTAGCTTCCTAACCAACCTTTTGTATCCTTCTGGGTCGGAGAAAGGGTCGGAGAAAGGTTCACCGTTGTCTCATTAATTTTTGATTTGAGTCCATAGGACTATCAATGGGCTTGCAATCTGTCAGGTCTTTTTCCTACAAAATATCAAGGACATATTTTCTTTGTGAAGTGATGACTCCTTTTTCTAATTGTTCCACTTCAATACCAAGAAAGTATTACAGACGACCCAGGTCTTTGGTTTGGAAGTGGTTGAACAAATAATTCTTTAATTAAGCAATTCTAGCAACATCATTTACTATAATCACAATATCATCAACATAAACCATAAGATAAACACATTTGTCAGGAGTAGAATGCTCATAAAACACTGAATGGTCTGCCTCACATTGTCTCAATCCAAATTGTTGCATAACACGACTAAATTTACCAAACCAAGCTCGAGGTGATTGCTTTAAGTCGTAGTGTGAAGGCTGTAATTTACAAACTAACTTATACTCCCCCTGAGCAACACGACTAAATCCAGGAGGTTGCTCCATGTATATGTCCTCTTCTAGATCACAATGAAGAAAGACATTTTTAATGTCTAGTTGGTGAAGGGACCATTGATGAATGACAACCATGGCAAGAAAAAGATGAACAATACTGATTTTGGCCACAGGAGAAAAAGTATCACAATAGTCAAAACCATAAGCCCAAGTATAACCCTTCGTTACTAGACGAACTTTAAGACGACCAATTGCACCAGTAGGACCGAGTTTAATAGTATATACCCATCTACAACCCACAGATTTCTTACTAGGAGGAAGAGGTACAAGTTTCCAAGTGCCATTGTTGTCAAGTGCCTGCATTTCATCAATTATGGCTTGTCACCATCTAGGCTGTTGAAGTGCCTCATGAACATTATTAGGAACTTTGATATTAGAAAGGGGGAATACAAAAGAGAAATATATAGGAGACAAACAATGGTAACTTAAAAAAAATATAAATATGATATGGATTACGAGTAGATCGAATACCTTTTCGAAGAGCAATAGGCCAAGCTTGATCTGAGTCAAGAGAGGACGAGGAAGATGAAGGATCCATGGTCTGGGAATCTAGTGGAGGAGTTGATTCTCGAGGATCTTCAGGCAATGAAGGAGATGGTTGAACAATGTCACCTACATTTATAGTGTGATTTGGAGAAGCAGGACTACTAAGGATCACATGATGGTATAGGAAGCATCTCTTTAACAGATGAACAATCTTGCTTAGAGGATGAGAAGAAAGATGTATCTTCAAAATATGTGACATCAGCAGACATATAATACCTTTCTATTGAGGGAAAATAACATTTGTACCATTTCCGAAGACTAGAATATATGCAACCAACAACCCTCAAGTTCTTTGGCTTGATTACTTTGTTTGACATTGACAGGGAAGTTGTGATCATTCTGGGCATAGTTTTATATCAATTATACTTAATATTTGTTTCTTTGCTTAAGTTGAATTTATTATTTTTTTCATCTGTGGGCATTGCTTTTTGAATTTATATGATGCAAGTCAATTACATCCTTAACTTCTAACATATTTGAGAACTATTTTCATTTTCATTTTCAGTGACAAAACAACATTGCAGGCTCTGAAGGCTAGTGATTGGCATATTGAAGGAGCATTTTCATTTTTTTTTCATAACTTTAATTTTGGTTGTCATAATTTTTATTTTTATTTTATAATATTTCCATTTGATTAGATGGTTAATCTAATAGTAGAATCTCAAATCAAATAAGATAAAAGTAAAATTAAAGCTATACACTTGTGAAATAATTTTATCCCTTAGGCAGCATTATCATAAAATAAAAAAAATTCATTATCAAATAAAAATATCGAAAAATGGATTTTTATATAGTTTTGCACCAGAGGAGGCCAATCTGTACACTACAAATTTCGAAGGCGCCATCACTAAAACTGAAATGTTGAGAACGCGCCAAGATTCAAAATCACAAATCAAGAAAAACAAACCCTAGTTTTCTTCCCCAAAATCAAACGCATTCCCTTTTTCATTTTCATCTTAATCACTTTGTCACTTCATTCTTTCATTTTGATTGTTACTTCGATCTCCAATTTCTTACCCTAGCTCACTATCACAGTAACCCCAATCAGCACTCCGCAGTAGGTATCGTCGCTGCTCACTCAGTCAGTAACTTGCGGCGGCACGATTCACTTCGTCATAGCTCAGGTGCATTTCCTTCTCTAAGATGTTACGCGTAACCGAACCAATGTATTCTCATTAAAACTGTGTTCAAGAATTTATCCAAGATTCAAATCTTCTACATTCTATTATTCGCTGCTTCTTATCTCTATGGTCCAAAATTTTGTTCAAGTAAATATGTGCACACGAGGTAATTTGAAACTTGATTTTTTCCATGTTGGTTATTGTGCTTTCTAGAAATTGAGGCGGTCGTTCACGGGAACCTGCGACTCTTATATTTTTTTAGGGTAAGAGGAAATGGAAAGGGAGCAGCTCTGGATTGGGTAGTTTAAACTGCTTTTATTAGTTGAAACTTGGTTATTTGAATGTATTAAGGTCTGGTAAAAATTCAGTGATGCTTTGCTTGGTGACATTTCTTCAATTTATATGGGACGGTTACACTTTCCTCAGCTTACGTTATGAAGTGAAACTGAATGGGCCCTCCCTCATTCATGCGTCAGTGTATCTAGCAGCGTGTATGGTGTGAAGAAAGAAGCACAAGATTCTTTCTTGACCTTATTCTGTTCCAATAAGTGTGCTCTCCATTTCTGTCTTTTAGCTCTCTTCCTTTTATCTGTTTTATCCAATGCTAATGTTGATGTATGTTATGTTTCTTTAATCTCTTCTTCTATACTCTTGCATGTGTTCTTGTATATTATGAAACAGTGACAATATCTAATAACAAGAAACTCTTTTTGTTTGTTTGTTTTTATCTGTTCTTGATTGGCATTTTTATCTGTTTTGCTAATGTTGATGCATGTTGATTCTTCTGTTGATCTGTTTCAAGTTTCCTGAATATGGGTCTTAGAAAAAAGAAAAGTGTTTTTCTGAACATTCACGAAGCCATTGATATAAAAGAGAGAACTGTAGGAACAATACTAATTGTGGTTTGGAATGATTTGTATTTTTCTGTGTAAATTTTCTAGTAACTTATTTTGATAATATTATTGTTGCCAATGTTTTGTAAGAGAAGAATAGAAGAATGGATCCCAGAGGAAATGCTGTGGAAGCTGAAGAAGATGGAGATCGCAGTTCACAAATTTGCAAAATTTATGTGAACGGAATAGAAATTCGCCCTTTGAGAAAAAGATTAATAATTTTGGATGTAAATGGCTTATTAGCTGACGTGGTTTGTCCTCCTCCTGAAGATCACATGGCTGATGTAACAATTGAAGGGAGGGCAAGTAAGAATTGTTTTGTTATTTGTTTTTATGAATTCGGTTTATTTTTATACTAATTTTGATTAGGTTTAAATTTGATTTCAGTATTCAAGAGACCTTTTTATCTTGACTTTTTGAACTTCTGCTTCGAAAATTTTGAAGTTGGTATATGGTCATCAAGACGAGAGTACTCTTCTAACTACCTTTCTCTAATTTTCAATTTTTGTGTATTCATTTCTTTTTCTGATAGAATTGTGAACTGTGCTCTTTTTTTGGATGTTTTGTGGTTAGCAATTAGCACAAAAATATATGATGCTTATTATCACAGGCAATTTGTTGGTCGGGATATTGACTATTTGATTCCACCCTTCTTAAAAAACAAATTGGTTTTCTGTTGGGTAAGTGTTTGGTGAACTGTTCTTTGTTCATCTTTTATTTCATATAATGAACTCAAGTGAACTCTTAAAAACAATAATTTAGAGATAAAAGGATTGA
>NC_028351.1:17494490-17503054 GCF_000741045.1 Vigna radiata var. radiata
TGAGAGCATATTTACAAGGCTTGACAGAAGTGGATGATATGAGGAAATATGTGAAAGAACATCCCTTTGGCCAAGAGGCTATTAATAATGCAAGTATTAATTGGATCAGACACAGTAGATATATTCTTGAATATCGGAAGGATTAAACTTTTTTTGTCTGAAATGTCGTTGGAAGAGATCCTGGTCGAAGAAAGCAAAAATGAAGGTATGTCTGAAGTGTCTTTGGAAGATATCCTGGGCTGGATTGGTTTAAAGAGAAAATAGGACAGAAAGGTCATGTTTTTTGTCCTCAAACAGTTTTCTTTTGATTTGAACATTGATGAAGGTTTTCGGTTTTGCGTGTTACAAAACTTATACATGGAATTTGAACGGTGTAAACTTCATCATCAATCACCGTATCGTGACTGAGATGTCCTTTTCAGAATTTGTTATTTGGAAAGTGATTTCTTTTTGAATATTTTAAAGTGCAAAACAAACTTATCTCATTCTGTTATTGATTGGTAGAGAAGGTTTTAGCTGCACTTGCACAATTTCAGCCCACATCCCGTAATTTTTCATATTCTAAATAGTATGATCTAGAATAAAAACTTTACATGTTTTTTTATTTTTATTTTGTAGTTTAAAATGTTCAAAATATAGTTTTTGTATTTTAAAATCTGAAATATAATTTAAAATATATATATTTTATTTTGTATTACAAAATAAATAATCCATATCGACCCAGGGAGTTCAACAAATGCCCTATATTAGTCTACATGAAACATAGTAAATATAGAATTACATAAGAGTTTGAATACGAAAACTGCATATACATTCACACACACATACACATATTACATAAATGATAAGTTCAAGCAAAAGCATAAAAATAACTAGTTTAAGAAACTTAGTCATCATCTAAGTTTTCATTAATTACATCTTTATTTATGTTAAACTTTGAAGTATCTAGGCTAAGAGCAAAGAATGAAGCTCGCCGAATAACTTTCTTAATGCCCATGACATATCCCTCCAAAGCTTGGCGGTGAAGCCAATGCATTGTGTGTTTAAGTTTGCCGCAACTTTATTTCTTTCTTGGCCTTCTTCAGCTGTAGCCTAAGACTTTCCACAAGGTCCTTAAACTCCTTTCTATTTTTCTCTATTGCCTTTATAGCGTTACTCGCCATGCCTAATTCAACTTCCAAAATTTTAATTTAACCAAGACCCTAAACAATTTCCAGATCCTAGGAACAAATTGGTTGGTTCTCAACATGCTTTTTGAGAAGGGTTTGTTCCTTCTTCAATAGTTTGGTTTTGGCCTCAACAACATCAAACATTTACGTATCATAAGGCACAGGGAAGCTTGATCCTCCATACCTAGACACACTCTCTGCATGTTAATGTGCCACAAAGAGTTGGAGTGTGTTGCAGATGTTGAAACATTGTCGACCTGGGATAGAGGTCCCTTTTTGCTACCTCAGTATTTGCAACATGGTTAAATCTTAATTGGTCTTTGCTAATAAATAGAAAACCTCGGTGTATGGTTAATGGATGAAAATATGTTTATCTTTGTAAAATTTGACACATCTCGGTTTGAAAGAATGATTCTTAAACCCTTGATAGAGTTGGATATACACAGTAAAAAGAGACCCATGTTGAGTGCTGTTAAGGGTTTCAAAGGTCTTTTTAAAATGCCTCAACTGTTAATGGTTGGATGCTAGAAATGGAAGAACAGTGAGATGGCAAAGAGATAGAAGAGGGTGATAAGGAAAACTCAAAGGAATCGCAGAACTGAGCACGACATCAACATAGATCTGTTGGTGTTGTTGGAGAACGCAACATAAACACCAAAACAGACAAATTTGACAGAGAAAATTAGTGAACCACTGCAAGTGTTACTCAGGTGCGTTCTGCATAAATCCTGATCTAGAAATCAATAGTTTTTTTTTTCTCGATTTCACCCGAGCCTAACAAAAATTGATTCTGCATGCGAGATCACTAGATCAGATGGTGTGGGATCGAAAAATGGTCTTAGGATGTTTGAAAATGAGGAGAATATTTATGATGCTGAATAAAAATAATTAAGCCCAAGATGTCCTTGTGCCCCAGAGTAGAGTAAGGGTGGAATGCAGAGAGACCAGAATTTGAGGTAACAACTATTACTTTCATTTGGTCCATTTTACAGTCAATTAACTTGAAGTTATGGCTTTAACCACCCATAGTTCTACATCATCATCATTGGTCTGAACAGAACGTTGTAACATTCAATGATGCTAGGAAGAATACAAATAGAAACATAGAAGCCCGATACAATTTTACCTGTAGTGTTCACCTAATAAGTTTATTTGGAATTAGGCAAGAACCGTCCTAGCTAAGATCTACCCATGAGACCCGCCTTATTTTGGAAATGCGTTCTTGGTGTAGAAGACCTAAAACATCAAATAATTGTCATAGTAAATTAAGGGAACACAACACTACACACTATTGATAATTATTAATAACTTATGAACTGTGTTTATCATAGCTTTTCAACTATGTGAAATTTGCAGCATGATAGTCTAAGTATGTATCTAGCCTCTGGTTTAGAAAAATCATAAGAAGCTGATATTGTGGAGCATATCTTTCATCCTTCTCCAGTTGCCCAACTGCAAGCATGTCCATTAAATTTGAGAACTTATAGCTATCTAGGGCCAATTTTTTATTAAAATCTGTGATGATGACGGGATAATAGGAAGCAACCCAAAGACAAACAGAAGTTCTATTTAATGATGACCTATAACAAGAAAAAGGCATCCTTTATATTACTGTTTGATACCTCTATGTCTAATTATATCAGGTTAATTTTTATTTCTTCTTGTTTATGAAGAAAATCGAGTATCACCCTTTTAACAAGGAAATAATGTCCATTATCTATAAATTACCTGAGAAAAATAACATCCACTGCCCAGGCCCAGCCCAAATGCAGTGAGACCCAACTTAACTTCTGAAGCTAACCAACCTGAATGCCATCCTCTTATCACATGCACATGGGATTATGTTTATCTCACTCTCACCATGCTGTCTTCTCGTTTGTTTCCCTTGCTCTGAAACTGTTAGTTTTGTTCCAATGTCAATTCTCTAGAAGCCATACACTAATGCACAATAGGCACAAAATGGGACATGAAATTCTGGGTAGTTCAGTCATCAGTGATAACATCAATTTATGTTTCATAATTTGATTTTGTTGCTGTAGCTGTAGCTTGTGGACTCTTTTTTCTTATTTTTGTTTAGAGTTTGTTTCAGGAACGGAAAAGTTACAGAGTATAAATTCTGGGTAGTTTAGACATTAGTGACAAAATCGGTTTATGTTTCAATATTTGATCTTGTCTACGTATAGCTTGTGCACTCTTTTTTCTTATTTCTATTTGGAATTTCATGAGGGGAAAAGTTTTTTGAACAAAAGTTACTGGTAGTTTAGTCATCAATCATAAACTCAGTTTGTTTTTCAAAATTTCATCTGGTTGTAGATATTGTTGCTTGCGGACATTCTTTGCTATTTTTATTTGGAATTTAGTTCATGAATAGGAAAGTTTCAGATGGTAAATTCTGAGTGGTTTAGTCGTTAGTGATGTAAGACCACAGGGATGCACATGTTCTTAAACGTGTATTTGACATCGTCTATTAATAAAATAGAGTATATTTCATTAATTATCATATTTGTTAACTAAAGTTAATTGTGGTGGAGTAAAGGTTTGTACATACCTTGAAATAATTAGTTGTGAGATAAAATGTGGAATAAGAATAACATTATATAGACATTAAATGTATAAGTTATTAGTTAATTAAGTTTGGTCTGGTTATATGTGTGAGTGTTGCTTGTGTATTGTGACATGATTGACACGGTTCGAATCAGGACGAATAAAATGTGGTTTTGTTTTATTTTTGGTAGAAACACGTAAATACACTTGCATTCCTAAAAATCGAGAGTGAGTTTGAGAAGAAGTGGGAATCACAGCAAGGAAAGGGAGAAAGAGAGTCTTGGGAGCTAACGGAAATAGGAAAGTAAAACAAAGGCCATGCATGGTATGGGGAGCTAAAAAGCTTTTGATCTTATATCGTGTTTGTTCTGTGATTGTAATGGTGTCTTTGGATTCTGGAAATTGTATTGCATTGTTGATAATAACTGAAATAAGTGTATGAATGTAATTATTCTGATAAATAGATGTGTATGAGTGTTGTTATTTTCGTTTGGGCTGCAATTAGTGACATGTATGAGTCTGAAAAAGTAAGTATATGATATATGCTCTGTTTTGGAATGAAATAATAGAATGTGTGTTAACAGAACGATGTGGATGAGTTTGATTAGGAATTAGATTACTGACAATGTTCTGAAGAATCTGTAATATGCATAGCATGATCCATGCTTGTTTAATGTGTGCCATGAGGAGAATGCTAAGTTTTGGATGTTTATATGCCCTGAATTATTGTTAGCATCTTTTGGAACTGGAATAGCGGTATGTAATGCATGTACGAGTGTTCTACATGAATGTATGCAAAGAATGTGTTCTGGGTGGGTATAGAAAAGCATTACATGATCTCTGATTGATGTGTACTGATGTATCTGATAAAAAAAATGCATATAGTATGTTTGATTTGGTATGAAAGCACCCTTACATTCTGAATTTGAATCAAACTGGAGGGTATGATATTCTGGAAACTAAATCAGTGGTATAATACAAGTTTAAGATAGGGAATTGGGGATTTGAATCTGGAAATAGCTTGTGTAATTAATCTGAACATATTCTGATAGATGAAAAATGCTTTCTTAACATAATCTTGTATGCTAGAATGGGTTTTCTTGATGAAATGGTTATATGTCAAAAATAAAGGAGTGTATGAACGTGTATATGTTTGATCTGAATTAGTTAGACTAGGGATACCTGCCAAACCAGTGAGCTACGTTGATCTGGGTTGGAGTAATTGGTAATTGGGTTATGTAAGTATTGTGCCTTAATATTTAATAGTTCAGATTTAAGTGCAATGAAATAATGATAGCTATTGAAATCTGGTGGTGTGACTGCTGGAAAATCATTTTGATGTCCATTTCTCCTGATTAAGTCTGTTGCATGTGTAAAGTGTGCAAACTGGTTTTAAATGTTGTTTAAGCCTAATTATGGTGCAGCTAGTGTTTTAAAAAGTGTGTTTTAGTAGATTACAGTGGCTGAGACTGGTCGGGTGGTGTTTTATTTAACTTTCAGAATCCTGCAATTTTTCTGGTCGTGGTTTGCTATGTATACTGTTTCAGAATTCTGCATAAACTGTTGCTGTTTTAGAATAAAAATCTGCAGAAAACTGTTGCTGTTTTAGAATAAAACTCTGCTGAAAACTGTTGCTGTTTTAGAATAGAACTCTGCTGAGAACTATTGCTGTTTTAAAATCTCAAATTTAGAAGGAATAGTATCCTTTCTTATTATTTTAAGAGGTTATTAACCCCTATATAAATACATAAGTCTGCAGCATATTTTAGGAAATATGGACTAATTCTAAGGAATAGATCCCTATGATTACGGGATCAATCAAACATAAATGAACCTAATAAAAGCAGCACATAACTNTTACACAAATACAACACATCAAATATAAAACTTCCTAAAATACACCATGCTAGTCTCTATCACGCCAATCATGGTTTCTGACACTCCTCCTCAAGCTGGTGAATAGGTGTTTTCCATTCCGAACTTGGATATGATTTCTTCAAATTTAATGCAGTTCAGTCCCTTAGTGAGTATGTTTGCAAGTTGGTTCTGGGTGGATACATATGGTGTGCAAATCATGCCACTGTCTAGTTTTTCCTTGATAAAGTGTCTATCAACTTCAATATGTTTAGTTCTATCATGCTGCATCGGGTTGTGGACAATGCTAATTGCAGATTTTTTGTCACAATATAACTTTATAGGTTCATCCCACTTTATCTTTAAGTCTTCTAATATAATCTTCAGCCATAGAAGTTCACATATTCCATGGGCCATTGCTCGAAATTCTGCTTTAGCACTTGATCTAGCCACTACACTTTGTTTTTTACTCTTCCAAGTCACTAAGTTTCCACCAAGGAAGGTGTCGTATCCCGTGGTTGATCTCCTATCTATCACTGACCCCGCATAGTCTGCATCTGTATATGCTTCAAGACTAACACTCTTGTTTCGTTTGAACAAAATCCCTCTTCCGGCGGTCCCTTTCAAGTACTGGACAATTCTAAGGGCAGTTTGTAAATGTGCTTCCTTTGGTTGGTGCATAAACTGGCTGACTAGACTTACAGCAAACCCAATGTCTGGTCTAGTGTGAGATAAGTAAATAAGCTTGCCCACAAGTCTTTGATACATTTCCTTGTCCACAGCAATATCCTGCTCCATACTTCCCAATTTTATATTTGGATCAACTGGGGTGCTTGTTGGTCTACAGCCTGTCTTCCCTGTTTCTTTAAGCAAGTCAGTAATATACTTTTGTTGAGATATGAAGATTCCTTTCTTGGAATGAGCGACTTCAATTCCTAAAAAATATTTAAGCCTCCCTAGTGTCTTGATCTCAAATTCAATGACAAGGCATTCACTTAACACTTGCTGTTCCTTTTTGTNGTCTCCACTTACTATAATGTCATCAACATATACTAATAGAATTGTTACTCCCCCTGAAACTGAATGTTTGATAAATAATGTGTGATCCCCTTGGCTTTGTTTGTAGCCCANACNTGTCATAACTTTGGTAAATCTTCCAAACCATGCTCTTGGGGATTGTTTCAGCCCATATAGAGCCTTTCTTAATTTGCAAACAGTTCCAGCAGCAACCTGTCCATTGTAACCAGGGGGCAACTCCATGTATATTTCTTCTTCAAGGTCTCCATGTAGAAAAACATTCTTCACATTAAACTGTTGCAGATCCCAATTATTATTTGCTGCTAGTGACAATATTACTCTGACCGTGTTCATCTTAGCAATCGGGGCAAATGTCTCCAAGTAATCAACTCCATAGGTTTGAGTGAAGTCTTTAGCCACCAACCTTGCCTTGTAACGTTCGATGGTCCCATCCGCCCTATACTTTATTGCATATACCCACTTACACCCTACTGGTTTTTTCCAGGAGGTAGGGTGACAAGTTCCCAGGTCCTATTTTTGTTTAACGCCTCCATTTNCACATCCATGGCATGTTTCCATTTCCTGTCAGACAATGCTTCATATACANAGGAAGGTGTGTGTGTGTGGAGTTGAGGTTAGTGAGAAAAGTTTTATGGGTAGGTGAGAAATTTTTAAAGGATAAGAAATTTGATAGTGGGTAAAGTGGTTGTTGGGTGCATGTTCTAATTCCCTTTCTAAGGGCAATGGGTAGGTCAAGATTTTGGTCCACCTGCNCTTCTAGATTTTCATAAACAAATTTATTAGAATCATTGGAATTTATAGGATTTGAAGGTGTTACCTCATGCAGTGATGGTGGGTTGGATTCTTTGACATTGCCAGGTCTAGAATGGCCTTTTCTCTCCTTGAATATACCAGAATTTTCCCAAATTTTCCGNCGCCATTAGGTGCAGGTCTCGCTGGTTCAGGTGCAGGTTCAATTATTCCCTCAATTTCAGGACCAACAATGCCATTTGTCCCACTTTCAGGTCCAAACGTCATGTTTGGGAAATCCACATTTGACAGCCCTAGGATCCAATTTGTGTGGTAGAGTACCCTAAAAATCCACATTTGACAGCCCTAGGATCCAATTTTCCCCTTTCATTACTATGAACATGTATAAAGGATACACACCCAAATATTCTAGGTTGGAGGTTATTTGTAGGGTCTAAGTGTGGGTAGAATGATGATAAAACTTCCATGGGACTTTTTGAGTTTAAAACTTTAGTAGGTAACCTATTGATTAGATAGGTGGCCGTAAGAAGGGCTTCCCCCCAAAATCTCTTAGGAACATGATTTTGAAAAAGTAGAGCTCTAGTTTGATCTACAAGGTGACCATTTTTCCTTTCAACAATCCCATTCTGTTGGGGTGTGTTCACACATGAGGACTCCTGGAATATCCCTTCCTTTTGATAGAAAGAGTTTAGAACAAGATTAAAGTAGTCCTTGGCATTGTCGGACCTAATTCTTTTGATATTGACCGCAAATTGATTTTAATCATTGAGACAAACTGGACAAACACAGAGCTAACTTCAGATTTTTGTTTCAATAAAAAGACCCAAGTCACCCGAGTACAATCATCAATGAATGTTAAAAACCATTTTGTACCTGAAATATTANGAATATATGCAGGGCCCCATACATCTAGGGGTGGGCAAAGTGCACCGTACTGCACTGCACTATAAAAATTTATAGTTAACTATAAACCAGTTCAGAATCTGAACTGAACTATTTTCTAGTTCAATTATCTGTAGTACAGTTCAGTTAACTAATTTTTAGTTTATCAGANTACAATTCAATTAATTATAGTCCATGTTCAATTAACTCATGACAACACATCAACACTACACTCTTTCCAAAGACATAAACCAAAAAACTGTAGAAGAAAATAGAGCATGATAAAGTTTTTTTTATTCACAAATATTTATGATAAAACCTGTTAAA
>NC_028351.1:17503264-17506046 GCF_000741045.1 Vigna radiata var. radiata
AAATATGATATATAATTATGAAAAATAGGATATACAAATATAAATTAATATAAATAACTAAGTTATATGTTTTTATGAGAAAAGAATAATTCATACTAATTTGTAAATAATATTAAATGTGTCTTTTTTATTTGTCTTAAAACTATTTCGGAACAAGTTTGAAAAGTTTATTTAAATTCTTAGAGTATTTTTTTAAAACCAACACTTAAAATTGTTTTCTTAAAAATTTAATTTAGGATATTTGCTTATTTAAAATCACTTTTCAATAAGTTATTTGATAAAAAAATAAATAATATGATTTCATTATGTTTGGGTGAGCTGCAGTTTGTTTTAATCAAGTTCTATTTTCTTACAGTTTTAAAACAGTTAACTGTGTAACTGAACTATTAATAGAAAAGTTCAGTTTATTTAAATTGAACTACAAAAGAGTACAGTTCAATTTTTAATAAAAATAGTTTAGTTTTTATAGTACAATATAGTATAGATAATCTGTAGTTTAGTACAGTTAGGTTAATCATGCCCAGCCTACATACATCAGTGTGAACAAGAGAACACGGGAAAGGACTCATCTTGTTGCTAATGGGAAAAGGTACACNTTTGTGTTTCGCAAACTCACACACCTCANAATGGAGACTCTCCACATTTAAATTTTTAAACAAGGAAGGAAAAAGCAATTTTATAACTTGAAATGACGGATGTCCTAGCCAGCAATGATGAAGTTGAGCTTTCTCTTTGTTGGTCATGGTGGATTTAGAAATGAGACTCTTGTTAGGCAGATTANGGTTCTCCATGTAATATAGGCCATTCCATTCTCTAGCATGTTCAATCGTTCTCCCTGAGTTCTTGTCCTGCAATATACAAGTGTTGCTATCAAAAACTATACATGAAAGATCTTTGGTGAGTTTTTGTATAGAAATCAGGTTGGTAGATAGTTTAGGGACATGAAGNACATTTTTTAAAGTCATGGATGGGCTTATTTGGACGTCTCCTTGTCNAGCTGCAGTTATAAGGGTTCCATCTGCTGTGGAAATTTTCTTGTTGNTAGGACATGGGGAATATGTGGAGATGTATTTAGGTAGTGGGGTCATATGGTCAGTGGCTCCAGAGTCTAATATCCAGTAATGTGTAAATGGTGTATCTGAAACATTAAGCCTTTTAGATATTGTGTTTATGTTAATTAGGGAAACATAGTCCATATATGTTTATTAGGGAAACANTGTCCTTATTTTCATTATTTTATTTACATATTCATTTGTATTTGGGCTTAGCCCACACTCTTATTATTATAAATACATTACCCTATGTGTATGCAAAGACACACAAGGGAGATTTCTCCTCATCTCTACACTATTTCATAAAGCCCAAACAAAAGTGGAAACTTACCAGAATATGTCAAGGAGCACGTACCTGTGGGCTTCTCCAATTTACTAAGGATGGATCTTACCCGTTCTATCTCTTCACGATTCAACTGGATAGTTTCTTCACCTTGACCATTAGCAATGTATGCTTGCCCTTGCCCTCCTTTTTTCTGTGGACCTCCTTTCGGTCCCCATTCTCGGCTTGGGGTTTTCCCATCTTCTCCTTCTCGAGCCCCATTNTGTACTTGAAGTCTTTCCATCTTACAGCCCTCATTCTCGACTTAGGGGCTTTCCATGTAATTTCTAGCATTTTTCCCTTGTATGGCGCGACTTGTTACAATGGGTACACAAAATCTCCTCATGTTTTTTCTCCATACTGGAAACCCAGTTTTTTCTCTNGTTGGCTACCATGATTGTTCCTCCTTCAGCTATCATTGCAGAGCTTTCGGCGGTTGAGGTCTTCAGCATCAACCCTCTTCTGCTTTCTTCACTCTGGATAATGGCTACCACTTCATTAAGCCCTGGGACTTTCTCTTTTCCCAGGATTTGAATTCGGACCTGGTCATACTCAGGATTTAGGCCTACCAAAAAATCATAGACCCTATCTTGTTCAATATACTCTTTTANAATTGTTGAGTCTGCTGAACACTTTGCTTTTATAACTCGATAGTGATCCAATTCCATCCATAGAGACTTGAGTTGATTGGCATATTNTGTAATGGATTTGTTTCCCTGTTTGGCAGCCACGGTTTTCACTTTTACATCATAGATTTGGGCAACATCCTTGGCCTTAGAGTATGTTTGTTCGATTGCCTCCCAAATTTCNTTTGTTGATTTCAGAAACATGCAGGTATCACTGATTTCTGGGACCATTGAATTCCATAGCCACGCCATGATCATNGAGTCTTCTTCATCCCATGATTTGAATTTGAGATCAGTTGCACGAGGTGCATCACCCGTCAGGTGACTGATCTTCCCTTTCCCTTTTAAGATGGTCTTAATGATTTGAGACCATTTNAGGTAGTTCTTCCCGTTTAACCGATAAGCGGAATGAACATTCTGTAGTTCTCCAGCAGTTGGGGTCTGTCCTCGCGACTTCAGCCATATGCAGGTNCGATCAAGATAGAGTAGGTTTCTGCAATAAAGGCTTGTAACAAGACCTAAAGGTGGCGCAGCAATGAAGGTTACAGTTTAGGTTTAACAACACGATCAGAGACTCCCAAGGATCGGGAGCTCTGATACCATCTCAAATTTAGAAGGAATAATATTCTTTCTTATTATTTTAAGAGGTTATTAACCCCTATATAAATACATAAGTCTGCAGCATATTTTAGGAAATATGGACTGGTAATTCTAAGGAATAGATCCCTATGATTACGGGATCAATCAAACATAAATGAACCTAATAAAAGCAGCACATAACT
>NC_028351.1:17508837-17510362 GCF_000741045.1 Vigna radiata var. radiata
AACAAAGACAAAGTAGAAAAGGATCAGAAAACCTGCTCTGATACCATGTGAAATAGTGAAAGAGATGAGGGGAAATCTCCCTTGTGTGTCTTTGCATACACATAGGGTAATGTATTTATAATAATAAGAATGTGGGCTANGCCCAAATACAAATGAATATGTAAAAATAAAATAATAAGAATAAGGACTATGTTTCCCTAATAAACATATAGGGACTATGTTAGAGGTTGGAAGGTTTATGTGCGCAGGAAGAAGAGAGAGTAGGGAGTAGAATTCCTAACTGCCTTAGCAGTTAGGAAAAAGGCGTGGTATATGGGTATAAAAGGGAATAAACATTGTATTGTCGGGCATCGAGAGAATTATAGACTTGTATAGGCCGGGAATTGTCTCGGTGGAGAGAGGTTAGGCTCTCGATAGACACGTGTGTTACACATGTCAATATAGTAAATAATATACCCATACTTTTATACAGCTATTCTGTTGCACGTTCTCTGAGTATTCTGTTGCACGAGTGCATGAGTGAGTTTGTTAGGATTTATCACTAAGATCTCTATCAAGTGGTCCGACCTGCCGAATCCAGGTGGCGAGTGATCGGAGTTATGNAGGGGAAATATGAAGGGCGCCTTAAGGTGGTGGAGAACCAGGTCGAAGCTCTGGGTATTATTGTAGATGGGTTGAAAGCTGAAACGGCANCGATGAGACAAGATTCAGCTGCCATTCGCCAAGACCTTCAGGAGGTAATGCGCATCTTAGTAGGTCGCAATCGCGACCACGAAGGGGCATCGGACGGGAGCCAGTCGTCGNTGAATGGTGACCGGAGAGGGAGACGAGAGGAGGAGAATGGAGGACGAGCGACGGAACGGACAGAGGGACAATTTAATTGGCGAAAGAAAGTAGAACTTCCCGTATTCGAAGGCACAAATCCATTAAACTGGATCAACCGGGCGGAGAGATTCTTTGAATTACATGGAGTGACGGAGGAAGAGAAGGTCTGAATCGCATACGTCAGCATGGAGGGGAGCGTTGGCTATTGGTATCAATTTTGGAGAGAGAAGGAGAGAGACCACACATGGGAAGNGCTCAAATGTGCTTTGATCGGGAGGTTTGTGGAGCGAAGCAGAGGTACCATTTTTGAAAAGCTGGCGGCTAACCGTCAAACAGGTACGGTTGATGAGTATATANGCGATTTCGAAATCATGGTGGAGCAAACGAAGGGGGTGACAGACGAGCAACTACTAGGCTATTTCTTAGCCGNATTACAGGACAACGTGAGGGATCGTATACGCCCACACGATTCGCAGGAACTGTTGGCGGCAATGCGAATCGCAAAAGATGTAGAGATTATATCGGGAGGAACGAAGACCGGGGGTGGAAATGCGAGTCGACCACCGATATNTGGGGGCGAATTGCGGGGGCGATAGTTCGAGTTGAACCGATTCGTAACCAAGGCGGACGAACGACTATTACAGAGTGTAGGATCTGGGAAGGAGAAGGTAGCTTNGGAAAAAGTGCGAGTGCAGTGGGG
>NC_028351.1:17516077-17517240 GCF_000741045.1 Vigna radiata var. radiata
CGCCCTGGCAAGGAGAATCAAGTGGTTGATGCTATGTCCAGGAGGCAATACTTTATGGTTGTGTCTTTGTTTCAAACGGATGAATGGGAAACTTGGGAAGCNGAAGTCCAACTTGATCCTAAGCTAGTTTCTCTCATCCAAGAGTTATTGTTAAATCCGAGAGCTCNTGAGGGGTATGAGTTGAAGAAAGGAAGATTGTTCTACCATGGGACATTGGTGTTACCCAAGAACTTTTCTCGCATTACTGGCATNATCAAGGAGCTGCATGAGTCTCCTTTAGGAGGCCACAATGGGTACTTTAGGACTTTTACGAGGATAACAGGGGTAGTCTACTNGGAAGGGATAAACAGGATATCAAGGAGTTTGTGATGTAATGTGCAGTATGCCAATGCAACAAAATAGAGACATTGGCCCTTGCAGGTCTTTTACAACCACTACCCATTTCTATGTAGGTATGGTNAAATATTTCTATAGATTTTATTGGGGTTCCCTAAGGTGTAAGGCAAGGATGCTATTTTGGTCGTGGTGGATCAGCTTACCAAATATGCCTACTTCGTGGCCCTCGCTCATCTTTTTACAGCAATCCAAGTGGCACACTTGTTCATCAAAGAAGTGGTAAAACTCCATGGGTTCCCTTCCACGATAGTTTATGACCTTGACAAGTTGTTTTGAGCAATTTTTTGTGTAAATTATTTAGAAAGGCTGGCACCAAGCTGAAGTATAGCACAACCTACCATCCCTAATCAGACAGCCAAACCGAGGTTGTTAATCATTGTTTAGAGACTTATCTAAGGTGTATGACAGGGTCTCAACCNAAGAAATGGCCACAGTGGTTGCCCTAGGCTGAATTTTGGTTTAATACCAATTATAGTGTTTCTACAAAAATGACCCCTTTCAAAACTCTCTATGGTCGTGACCCTCAATTAATTTTCAAGGGCAATACTNTTCCATCTAAAGTCCAAAGTGTTAATCAACTCCAACAAGAACAATATGCACTCTTGAAGGAGTTAAGGGCAAACCTATGCAAAGCCCAACAACAAAATCGGGTTCAGATTGGTGACTGGGTTTATCTTAAATTGCATCCTTNTAGATTAAGGTCCTTAGCAAGAAGACCAAATGAAAAACTAAGTCCAAGGTTCTATGACCCTTACAAGGTGCTTGAA
>NC_028351.1:17517740-17520045 GCF_000741045.1 Vigna radiata var. radiata
TTTATTTTTCAAGTCTTATTATTTTAAGGTTTAATGTCTCAATAGGTCCCTATTTTCGTACAGAATTTTAAATAGGTCCCTTTCTTTTTCGACGTCTCAATTGAGTCCTTATTTTTGTAAAATTGAATCAAATAGGACCTTTCCGTCAAATTGAGATGACGCCATTAGGAAGGGTATGCTGACAATATAGTTTTTTATTACGTGGCATTAAAAACGTGACTGAATTGTATTTTTTTATTCTTGAATTGAAAAATGAAATATACAAAATATACTTCATTTTTTAATTTAAAAATTAAAAAAATACAATTCAGTCACATTTTCAATGCCACATAATAAAAAACTACACGGTCAACATACCCTTCTTAGCGGCGTCATCTCAATTTAACGGAAAGGCCCTATTTGATTCAATTTTAGGAAAATAAGGACTTGATTGAGACGCCGAAAAAGAAAGGGACCTACCTATGCAATACGTTGCTGCTTAATCCTATGCAAAACAAAAAGTGACGGCTGGCTTAGGAAGCAATCCCGAGACCTACCTATGCCCTCCTCCTCTCAGTCTCATGGGCCCATGTATTGATTTTTATTTTTCAGCTGGCCCGTGATGCACCAAATGTGCTGCTGCTGGATGTCATTTCTGCTGCCAACTTTTCTTTTCTGTACCGTGAGATAGCAACCAAAAGTGTGTGCTAGATGTCATTTGTTTTCTGCTGTGTGCACCTCTTTTTCATGTGGCTGGATCGTGGTCTTTCTTGGGCTGTCCAAGCTGCATTGTTGCATGACCTCTTCATGGATGTTGCTGGCCCGTTTGACGTGAGATGGAAACTGCTGGGTGCTGCAGCATTTTTTTCCAAGTGTGGGCCGCTGACGTTAGAAGTGTGTTGCAGCCAATTGTTGTTGATCCGTGTGCATGGATGCGTGAGATGTGGAGCTGGCTGTAGCTGTCTGTGAAGGCTGCCAGGTTGAAGATGTTGTTGGACCTGCATTGCTGGACCGTGGACTCCATCACGTGGGCCGTGAACTATAGGTGTGCACTTGCGTGAAGGCCTCAGCTCCCAAAATATAGCCTGGACCGTGGCAGCTGGATGCTTTAATGTTTGAGGGCCACTTGGATCATTCCAGGACGTGGCAGCTGCTCTTAATTGAATCAACCAAAAGCTTTTGAGATGGGCCGGATGCTCCTACTTTGCTGCATCACGTGCTGTCCTTGCTTTCAGCCCAAACGAATCAATTCTGCAGCGTGGATGCTGGAACGTGTGATTTCCTCAAGTACCGGACACTGCCCTTCATCTAAAACTGGATGGTGATGTTTTGGACGCTTGCTGCATGGTATAGGCCGTAATGTTTGTTTGAAACTCCTTCACGTGAATGTAGATGTTGCCCTTTTCTGCTGGGCCGCACCTCCCATGCCTAAATGATTCAGCAGCTGGATGGTGTGTGTTGCAGCTCTCCTAAAATGCTAGATGCACCTCCTATTTTCAATGTGCTGCAGCCTTTTCTCATAAGCCCAAAGGGTAAAATCTCCATAATGCCCTCCTTCAAATGTTCAAAATTATGTTTCCAAAATTTTCCCTGAAAATAATAAAGCAAATAATTAGCTCAGAAAATTCAAATTAATTAAAATTCGAATTTCCGGTCAAATTAAGCACAATTAGCAGAAACGGGAAAATACCAGACATTTAAGCACAATTCCCTTATTAATTTCGGTACAATAAACTAAGTGAAATCAATAAAATATCGACTCATCAATGACCTTCTTGTGTTGGCTCTTTAAGTTCCTACTTTAGTTTCCGGGCCATCTATCTTGTTATAGGACCTGGATGCAGGCTGCTAGGACCCCGTGTGTCATCTCCTCCCTGTTGAGAAAGATTTGACCTCAAATCTAGAGAAACGTCCTCTTCTCTAGAATAATAGCCCTCAAAAGGTCTAAGGTCAGATACATTAAAGGTAGAATGGACTCCATATGCCGGCGGAAGATTTATTTGATAAGCATTGTTACTTATCCTCTACACAACTCTAAATGGTCCATCTCGTCGAGGATTAAGTTTGGATTTTCTTAGTTGAGGAAACCTTTCCTTTCTAAGATGAATCCAAACTAGATCACCTTCATTGAAGATCAACTCCTTTTTGCCTTTATTGTGTTTCTTGGCATATTTCTCATTTTGTTGTTGAATTTGAACTTGAAACCTTTGATGTAATTCTTTGATAAACTTAGATTTAGATACCCCTTCTTGATGAACAAAGTCAAAAGAAGTTGGAAGAGGTATTAAATCCATAGGTGTCAAAGGGTTGAATCCATAGACAACTT
>NC_028351.1:17521065-17545887 GCF_000741045.1 Vigna radiata var. radiata
GGAATACAAATTTTTCCTTCTTTAAAAAGATATCCCTCTCTCACATAAAAACCTCCTTGGGCCTTATTGAGACATTTTTCATACATATGAGAAAATTCAGGGTCTTGTGAATACAACTCAGTTATGTTATCAAACCCAAGAATTTGAGCTCCCAATGTGGCTAAAAGATTAATTTTTCTTGATAGAGCATCCGCCATAACATTAGATTTTCCTTTCTTGTATTTGATAACATAAGAGAATTGTTCAATGAATTCTAACCACTTAGCATGCCTCTTTTGCAACTTGTGTTGACTCTTCAAATATTTTAATGATTCATGATCACTATGAATGACAAACTCCTTGGAAACAAGATAATGTTCCCAAGTTTAAAGGGCCCTTACAAGTGCATAAAGTTCCTTGTCATAGGTGGGATAATTACAAAAGGCCCCATGAAGTTTTTCACTAAAGTAGGCAATGGGATGTCCTTCTCGTAATAATACCACACCTATTCCATGTCCTGAAGCATCACATTCTAGCTCAAAAGTTTTGGAAAAGTTAGGGAGAGCTAGAATGGGTGCTTGGGTGAGTTTCTCTTTGAGTAACTCAAAAGCTTTTTGTTGTTTTTCCCCCCAATGGAATGTAACATCTTTTTTCACCAACTCATTGAGAGGTGAAGCAAGACTAGAGAAGTTAGGCACAAACCTTCTATAAAAACTTGCTAAACCATGAAAACTCCTAACTTCTACATTATTTGGGGTAGGCCAATCTTGGATGGCCTTTATTTTCTCAGGGTTAACATGGACCCCATTTTTATTGACCACAAATCCTAGAAAGATGAAACTATCAACACAAAAGGTGCATTTATCAAGATTTGCAAACGATTTATTATTTCTAAGAATTGTTAAAACATTTCTCAAATGTTTTTCATGGTTTTGCAAATCTTGACTATATACCAATATGTCATCAAAATAGACAACTACAAACTTCCCAATGCAATCCCTTAAGACATGATTCATAAGTCTCATGAAAGTACTTGGGGCATTAGTAAGACCAAAAGGCATTACTAACCACTCATATAGTCCAAATTTAGTCTTAAAAGCAGTTTTCCACTCATCACCTTCTTTGATTCGAATTTGGTGATAACCACTCTTAAGAACTATCTTGGAAAAGATTTGAGCCCCATGTAATTCATCTAACATATCATCAAGTCTAGGAATGGGATGTTTGTACTTTATTGTGATGTTGTTGATAGCCCTACAATCACAACACATGCGCCACTTTCAATCCTTTTTGGGCACCAACAACACACGTACAACACATGGACTTAGGCTCTTTTGAACAAACCCTTTATCTAGCAATTATTGGACTTGTGACTCAATCTCTTTTGTTTCTTGGGGATTAGTCCTATAGGCAGGCCTATTAGGAAGAGTTGCCCCAGGAATGAAATCAATTTTATGCTCTATTCCCCTTAATGGTGGAAGTCCAATTGGAATTTCTTTGGGAAATATATCATCAAATTCTTCCAAAAGTTTTTGAATAGTTGGAGATTGAGTAGAAGTCTTAGAATCACTAGATGTGCATGTGAGTGTTCCTTGACATAGGAGGAGGCATGAAGGTTGCTCAACTTGAAGAAGGCTTTCTAGAGTATTTTTATTTAAAAGGACTTCAAGTTGAGTGGCCTTGTGGGAGGGAACACTAGACTCCCACACCTCTTCTTCATCTCTAAGGACTACTCTCTTTTCTTTGTTTTTACTTTTTTTTTTGTTCTTTTTCTTGGTCCCTTGTGGACTTCATTTGTGCTTGATCCTGAGCCACCTGGGCAGGGGTCAAAGGGTGAAGCACAAATTTCTTGTCCTTGTTGTGCACTGTGATTGTATTGGTTAGACCATGGTGTATAGTATTATGATCAAATTGCCATGGTCTCCCCAATAACACATGGCAAGCTTCCATGGGAACTACATCACAAACAACTTCATCTTTGAAGTTCCCTACGGAAAATGCCAGCTTGATTTGAGTCTTGACTGTGATATCCCCATCTTCATTTAGCCAATGAAGTTTGTAAGGTTTAGGATGGGGTATGACAACAAGATTCAATTTCTCAACCAATCTTGTGCTACAACAATTGCAGCAAGAACCATGATGGGTGTCGTGGCCCATACAAATTTAATTGCATATTAAGAATGCAGTATAGCTAGGAAGTGACTCCTAGGTCGTTTCACAAGGACCAACTACGGTTCAGAATCAGGTCTAACACAGTGGGGGGGGGTTGAAGGAGTTGTTTGTGGATGCGGAAAAATTAAAATGAAGTTAAATGCAACAACACATTTCACCATGCATGAAGATGAAATTAAAACAGTAAAAACGAAACTGCTACAGTAAATACGAAAATACAGAAAACAGTAATTTCACGTTGGAACTGGACAGCTCTTACCTTTGCTCAATGTTTTCCCCATAACTTTTTCTGCAGAACTCTAAATGAGATGAGTTTTTTTTTTCCTGGAAAATAGACTCAAATATCTTTCATGTGACATATAAAACGTAGCATTTGGACCTCTGGTGTNGTTGNAGTTATTATTTTAAAATCGAGTCCAGAGAGTGAAAATGCTAAACCAAATACTAGACTAAACAAATATCTAAGCACAGTTAAATTAAATTAAATGCAACACTAAATTAAAGAAATTAAAAACAACTAATCCTACCATGCAAATGAATGCAAAACAAAGGGGTAATTAAACAAGCTTTAGGACAAAACTTAAAGAGGAAATGTTCCCTTAGTCAAAAGTAGCTCCATTTGTGCTTGGCCAAATCGGGTAAAAAATTAATTACACCTTCTCTCTTCCTTCTCCACTCCATTTTCGTTTTTCTTCAACAACCAAACTTTCAAAATGTTTCTTCCCACCTCCAAAANCGTGAACACACTCCAAGGAACCCCATTTCAAGTTGCAACACCATTCAAGAACAATAAACCCACACTACTANTAATTCAACCCAACCAAATCTTCCATTTCTTCAATTTTCTTTGCAAAAATGAAAATAATATCTTAGCCATCAAGTCCAGCTCTGTCCAGCCACAATAACAACCCCAAAATCTGGTTCCATCCTTGCTTCAAACATGAAAAACGAAATTCAAGAAGAAAGAGCCCAAACCACAACNCCCACACATCAAGTTAAGCTCTATTCAACCCAAAACTCACATAGAACTCCATTTTTATCATCCAACCAAATAAAATGCAAAGAAAACCTAGAAGAACAGCAGCAAAGGAAGAGGAAAACGAAATACAAAGTCACTCAAAACCAACATCCACCATGGAAATGCAAAGACAAGCTCCAAAACTCAAACTCCAAGCATCAAGAACAAGCAAATGGAAGTGGAAATGAATGGTTTTTCACCACCAATAAGCTAAGACAACCAAGAGTAAGTTAAGGGAAGAAGAAAATCTGCATCTTGCTCATTGAAATGGCCAAAACCGAGACACCCAAGTCAAGCTCTCCATGAGAGTGTTCATACATGAAACCCTAGAAGAGAAAAGTTCAAAACATGAAAAATGAAGTGTGTAAGAGTGTCTAAAGTGTGTGGTCAGCCAAGGCTCTCTAAAATGCTGAGAGTTGCCCTCCAAATGGGGTCCACAAAAAAATACAAACCCTAACCTAAAAGGCACATGACCTACACATGGGTGTTTTTTACAAAATTGCCCCCAAAAGGGTCCAAAACACCTAATTCTAATTAAGGTTTCTAAAAAAAACGAAATTACAACTTTATAAATGGAAATGGCTAAATGTTGAGTCTTAAATGATCATGCCACCATCCCTAATGCTCCAAATGATGTTTCCCAAAATTTCCCTGCAACCAAAATACACTTAATCAGCTCAGAAAACCCAAATTAGCACAATTATGAATTTCCGACCAAATTAAGCAGAATTCGGAAAACGGGGAAATAACAGAGAATTAAACACAATTCCCTGGTTTATTTAAGTGCAATAAAATAAATATAGTTCAAGAAATAACCAATCATCAAACCACTATCAATAATGAGAGAACAATGATTTTCTTGAACTTTACATCTTGTATGAAAGATGTCGCTCTTTGTGATAGATGTTCTAGACTTGGTTGCCTGTTTAGCACCCTTCTCACCATGAGAAGTTGACCATCATCCGCAAACACTTCCTCTTCTTTCTCACTCTCACCCTCACTCTCACTAGTAGGGGATTCACTTTCACTACTATAAATGTCCTTTCCTCTTAGAATGATGGTTCTCTTAGTAGGACATTGAGCAGATACATGACCCCTCCCTAGAAACTTAAAACACTTGATTTCACTAGTTCTAGGGTGGGAAGAGGACTCTTGTTTGGGTCTCTCAACAATTTTGGCTAGAGGTTTAAATGGCTCTTTTTCTTTAAAACTTCTCTTTTCAAAAGGTTGAACTTGAGCTCTCTTGTGAGAGGATTTTCTCAAATTTTGTTGTTCTACCTTGATTCACATTTGGACAAGACTATCCAAATCTATATAAGGTAAAAGTTCAACCTTGTCTCTAATTTCATAATTGAGCCCACACAAAAGTCTAGCCATTGTGACTTCATCTGTTTCTTCAATTCTTGCCCTTATCATATACAACTCCATTTTTTGTCTATATTGTTCTACAGACAGAATTTTGTTGTAGCCTTTGGAGTTTATCCATAAGCTCTCTATGATAGTAGGATGGAATATGTCTCCTCCTAAGGGCAGTGATCAAGTCATTCCAATATCTTATTGGAGGATTTTGGTGGCACCTTCTTTCTTCCACTATGGCAGTCCACCAATACATGGCATACCCTTGAAAACTAAGGGTAGCTAGAGGAACCCTTCTTTCTTCACTTACTTGGTGGCAAGCTAAAAGTTGTTCCACCTTCATTTCCCAATCTAGAAAGGCCTCAACATCATCTTTTCCATGAAAGTGAGGCAAGTTGATATTGACTTCCCTAGGGGGAGGGGGTTCTGGAATTTCCCGCCTATGTCTTCTAAAAGAAGAATAGTCCCCATCATAATCTCCCATTCTAAAGTTCTCTCCCTCATGGTGGGAATCTCCACTCCTACTTCCCCTCATTGTTCCTTGCTCATCTCTCATGATTCTCAACTCATCTTGAATTATGGTGATTTTTCTTTCCCTATCTTATTGAGCATAATCCATCTTTCTTTCAGTGTCAATTCTCCATTGAGTTAGTTCTCTAAGTTGTTTTGAAATATGTTTGAGAGTAACTTGATCCTCAGAATCACTAACCCTTGGAGATTGATGCTTTGACATTTTGTGATGGTAAAAGTTTTCTTGTGTTACAACTTTCTTAGATTTCACCCAAGAACAAATTCCAGGTAAGGGAGGTGAACCACTAGGGTTACTTAAGTACCAAGCCTTTTCCTTGCCAAAAATGTTCTAGGCTACTTACTTAGTTGTTGTTACTCCAAGATCACTTCTAAGATCACAAAAGAAGACTCAAAAGCAAAGCAAAAGCAAAGAATTAAGACTCTAAATTTTGGACTCTAAATTTTCTAAATGAAAACTGGAAGCTTAAAAAAAATAAATTGAAACTTGAAATGAAGGAGAAAGTAAGATGAGGTCTCCTAGGTGAGGCTTAGACTTTGGATCTAAGACACTCACCGTCTACTAATTTTAATGAAGAAATTAAGAGCAAAAGTTTACAAGTGATGGAAGAACACTTGTGAATTCTTCCAAGTCACTTGCTTAATGGCCTTTTACAAACACTTTTACAAAGCAAATGAAATGAAAGTACAATGAAAGGGTGTGGAATAATGTGTGCAGCTTTGGCTTCTCGGAAATAGTGAGTGAATTTGCTCAATTCACACTAAACTTTCAACTGCTAAGTGATGAAATGTTGCTGTATGGAATTTCAAAAGTTGTTGTTGTATGAAACAAAAAAGTTTGCTGCTATGGTCACGTAATTCCCTGTCCGTTGGCCAACTTCATGCACTTGTTTCTCAATCAATGAACTTCCTTTGATGCTTCCTTGTGTAATGAATAATCTGAGCTATAGAACACCTATTCAGCAATCCAAATTAGCAATGCAGATCACCTCAATGCTGCCATAAAATTGCACTCAAAACCACAGCAACACAGAACCTTTTATCAAACAGGTTGTGCGCAAGATGTTCAATAACCACAAATCAAACAATTAATCGGGTAACAATGAAGGAAGCACATCAAAATGAATTTGAGAATGGCTCTAGAGTAGATTAGAAAAACAATAAAAGACCAGAATTGAAAATTGGCTTCGAATTAGTTATGCAATGTAATTGTCTCAAACTATTTGTAGAAATGCCACAGAGAACAGGCAATTTCTACTGCATAACTAACGGCATTGCTGAAGCATCTAAAATTTGGAAGAAGTGATATATGCTAAATGCACAAAACTTGACTATTTCCACTTTAAACTCGTTCAAACATATTTCTTATATGAATTCAAATTTGTTTGATCATGTTTATGAGCTCGAAACAGTGTAGAACAAATTTTAACTAGTCCAGTTTTGATGCAACTCAAATTCAACAGCTATAGCATCCAAATTTTAGAAACAAATGGAAATCTAACTTTGGACATTGCAAATGAATTGGACATAGCACATGAAAGTTGCTCAAAATGGCAGAAACATTATTTAGATGATTAGCATTGGTCTAAATGCTCAACCAAACTGAACACGCAGATTGACTACACAAAGAACTTTGCAGATCGGTTTACTGTAACCAGAGTTACAACCGTAGCCTTCCATTCATATTACCTCAACAATTGCAACAACAATATAATGCTTTATTGGTATTCTTTTTGGAATAGCTTCAGTGAAACATTTTGGCAATTAAAAATAACAGTCCAGACCGAATATAAACCACAACTTCAACAATTTGCATCATTCAAATAGAAATACAAGTTAACACTGAATCAACAAATCTGAGATGAATGACACAATTTAAGCACCTGAACTCCTCATAGGAATGGTCATTGCTCTTTGATGGTGCAGAACATGTCCATTTCACTTCAATCTCAGTTAGGTAAAACTTGGTTTCAAACCAGATTTGATGACAGAAAAATCAAATGAACATGACTGTGACATACATGGTAAGATGCTGAAATTAAAAGACTCAATAAAGCAAAGATTAACCGAATAAAATGTAAAAGACTCAAGCAAAAACACAGCTAGTATCAAAGAAGACTCAAACAGAACCTAAAATCAAATGACCAGACGAATGAAGACAGATTCAAGACATTGCAGGATTTTTCTGACAGTATAGAAATAAAGAAAGTGACACTTATCTCACGGTTCTAGCTTGAACCTTGCTCTGAATAACACTTGATACATCAAGGATTAATGCATTCTTTCAGATCTGTGAGAGTAGAACCTTGGAGAAGTGAAGCAGCGGATGGAAATGAATGGGACAGTACCGTCTAGCAGAGACAGAACTGTGGTTGTTGCAGTGTTGAGTTTTTGGATGGAAGTGTTAGGAAGGGTGGCAATGGAGGCTTGTGAATGCAGATGTGATTGGGAACGGAGGCAAGCTTTGAATGGAATGGCTACAACTCAGAAAGCCCTCACACAAGGAAGGAATTTGCAGAGGAGAAAGCAAAGCATGGAGTGACTCTCGAGAAGGAGAAAATGACAATGCATTTCAGTAGAGTTTTCTCTATTATCATCCAAAAGTGTCATACAAAAGTTGCTTTGTGGGTTTTATAAGAGAGCCCCTCAGCTTTGGCAAGAAAAATGCCTAGATCCGTGAAATATGGATTTGAATCCACGTAGGTAGCCATGTGCAAAATGTGTCAGCCTTCTAGAAGACATATTTAGCATGTGGAAAATGAAATTTATTCTAAGTGGCACGTGATACATGTGTGTCAGCTGTAAGAAACCATATACCGTGCCATACATGTTAAAATGATGTTCTTATAGCCCTTTCCTTCCTTGGACCATCTTGGCTCTTGATCTTGATCTCTTGGCTTCCATTCAAAACATGTGAAAAATATATGACCTTCTTGTGTTGGCTCTTTAAGTTCCTGCTGTAGTTTCCGGGCCATCTGTCTCGTTATAGGACCTGGATGCAGGCTGCTAGGACCTCATGTATCAGTTAGTGCTAAAAGCAGCAAACACTACTATAACAGTTGCAGATGGTTCTATTCAGAAAACAACTGGTAAGGTGGAAGATGCAATTGTCCGTATTGAGGAGTTGGAATTTTTGATTGATTTTGTAGTCATGGATATGGAAAATGAAGGAAGGATTCCATTAATTTTAGGAAGACCTTTTATGAGGACTTCCAGAATGGCAATGCGTATCCATGATGGAATAATAACTTTGAAAGATCAAGAATATGTGTTAATGTATAATTGCTCCAAAGGAAGGAAAGTGAAAATGAAGGAGAGGGACAGACATAAAAAGTCAAGAAGAGAAGCTGCACTAGAGAACAACACATGAGGTACCAATTCTAATAGTTGTAATGTTTTGCAGGTACCTAAAGAGGAAGAGGTTGACAAAGGAGGCACTATCCACACTGAATATACACCATTTCCAATAGGAGCATAGTGAGATTCAAGAACAAGAAGTGGCTTGTTATTAAGATTCGGGAAGATGGCAAGTTGGAAATCAGGAAACCATTCACAAGAGCCATAAAGAAAGTGGATAGAAAGCAACTGATGAGTTGGGTTGATGAAGATCCCAACCGGGACGGAATGAATTGATTTTATCTAAATCCCACTTTGTATGAACATTTGTAGTTTTAGGGTATTTGATTTTGTACATATACTTTATTGAATTTTTGAACACTTTTTGGGTAGCATCTACTGAGCGGTGCTAAATCTTTTATGTATCTATTGAAGGATACAAGGTAAGTACACCTACTGAAGGGTGTTGGAAGGATAAGAACTTACTGAAAAGTGCTAAGCAGGTTTGGGTCAGGCTCGTGACATTAAACAAGCGCTACCTGGGAGGCATCCCAGTTGATTTTTTTTTTTCAATCCTGTGTTCAGTGCATTACATGTTAATAATTGCATCTGAGAGGGGAAAGACATATATTTGAAAAATTAAAGGTTGAAACTGTGTGAATGAAGTGTGAAAGGCAACTTGAGGCAAACTACTTGGGCAGTCTTCATGGACGTTGAGCGGTCTGCAGTTGTTTTGCCTAAATGTTGAAATTTTTGGATGTTTGAGTATTGAGGAGCCCTGTTTTTCCTCAAAGAATTGTATGATCTGATGATGCACTAACCTCTAATGATGTTTCTGTGAATATTGTTGGATGAATTTGATTTATGCAGGAATGTCTACCTCAAGAAGAGTTAAGACAATGGGAAACAAAAGGAAGGAACCAGAGAGACCTAGGAGGTACTATTCTTCGAGGTTCCTTTCATGGAAGCATGGAACATTTTGCTACAGTCCAGGAGAGGCGATTGTTGATGGAGATAAAAGCCATGTACATCCCTGATTTGGCTCCAGAGTTTGGTTTGGAGATTGAAAGGCGAGGATGGGAGAGAGTGACGACATATCCAGCACTAGCCAGTATTGAGTTGGTGAAGGAGTTCTATGCTAACGCCTTGCCGAGAGGAGGAGTGTCCGTAGGGAGGTACATGAGCTATGTACGTAGGCACTTGATCAGCTATGATCCTGACACCATCAACGCTTTTCTACGGACTGAGTGGCCAGTAGTGCAGGTATGCTGCTATACTGGGGGAGGCCAGGGATTTGTTACCAATAAGGGAATATTGGTAAAACATGAAGATTAGTTTTGATGATGCTGCAACTTGTAGTTTTTAAATGTAATAGGAAAATACTTAAAAAGCAACTTGTAGATTTTGAATGTAGTAGGAAAATAATAAACATTGTAATTTTTACTGGTATAATCGATTATGGTTAAGCTATAATCGATTATCANATGCTTTTGAACTAAAATAATCGATTATCATGAAGCAATAATCGATTATCACAAGTCATACTTGAATAATCGATTATCACTTCATATAATCGATTATCATTTTTTGAAAACTCTGTAACGGACTTGAACAATCGATTATCACTTACAATAATCGATTATTCATGGCAGTTGGGAGCTGACCTTTGGCATTCAATGAGCTTGGCTATATATTTGAACTTTGAGAAATCAGAAAATAACTTTTGTGAACTGAGAAAGCTTAGAACACTGTGTGTCAGAGGAACGTTCTTGAGAGCTTTTTGTTCATTGTTCCCTTGCTTGGTCTTGTGAAAGGAGAGGCTCGCGTATCGTGTGTCGATAGTCGGAGCAGACTCTCTTCATGTTAGCAAGGAACTCTGCCTGGTCTTGTGAAAAGAGAAGCTCGCGAATCGTTGGTCGATTGCCGGAGCGGTTCTCTTCAAGTTGGTAGAGTTGTTCTTTTCGTTCTATTTATGTTCATTTGTTTGTAATCTGTTAAACCAATTTTAGTGGAACTGTTAATCACTATTTGTAGTGATTAACGACTAGACGTAGATTCTATTGAATCGAACCAGTATAAAAATATCTATGTGATTTTTCTACTCCCTACACTTATTTTATTTAACGCACATCAACTGTTTGGTTAATTTTCTGAAAGAAAATTACTTTTCTAAAAAGGGCCAAAATCGTTTCAACTGTGACCTAATACGCTTTATGCTCTCTGTGTTTTAATTCCGCTACGTGTTTACTCTTCGAAAATTATCCCCTTCGATACCAAAAACATTTTGAAATCATAATTTTAAACATGGGATGGTTCTCTATTACCTTCTCTATCCATCTTAATATACTTTTCATTACTGTATTTAAATAAGAGAATATGAATGAAATATATGATTTTGTGATATGAAAAATGATACTTTCTTAAAAAAATAATTTCAATCATTGAAAATAAATAAAATTTAATCTCATATAATTTATTGAAAAAGAAGAAGATTGGAAGATCATGTAAGTGATATAATACTAAGTTACAATCTAAATATTAGGAGAATTAGTGGTTGAACCTAAATATTTAGGGAATTAGTATGAAGAATGGTAAATGATGTAGTAAATATGATGTGAAGTTATCGGGAAAGAACCTTTTCGTATTCGAAAAGTAGTCAACAAAGGAATATATTGCCTTGAGTCTGGAATTGCTATACTAATTGATCTTATTGTATATATTCGTGATGTACATTTTCTTATTTGAGTATGTTGTTCCCAAATAGGTTTTTAATAAGACATTTATTTAATAACACAAGACTTTATTTTTGCAAGACTTCACGCTTAATTTTATTTAAAACGAAATATAACTAATGTGCAGAAGTAGACATTTAATTTCTTTGACAAGTTAAATTTTAAAAATATTATTTAAGTTGAGAAAGACAACCATCATCGTGTTATTTGGGTTGAGAAATTTGTGGGGTTGTAAACAATGCAAAATATTTGCTAGTCATTTACCTTGCTCGTCTTTTTCTTTTCTGCTCATTGATGAGAGGATAATAAATTATTGATCTTCTTCCATTTTTACATTTGCTAGAATCAATAGTACTTTATAAAAGGAAACAATTTCAATCTCCCCATTCAAATTTTATTATAAAGGTAGAAAAACAGCAGTAAATGGTTGTTCTTTTATTGGTTAAAAAAAATACAGTTTTCAATGAAAGAAAAAGATGTTATACGAAAGATGAATACAGTTGGCAATAGAAAAAACCCTAGAAAGTGCATAAAGGTTCCGTCTTCCACCTTTCTTCTGTACTAAAATGGCTTCTTTCATATTCATCCTATTGATTCAGAAAAGAGGCTATGAAAAACAGTTTTCAAAGAAATTAATATTCATTGAAAAGCTAAATATTGAAAAGATAAACCTGCTGTTTCTTCTTCTTAAATATCGAAAAGATAAACCTGTTGTTTCTTTAAGAAACCGTGCTTTCCTCTTAGATATTGCAGAGAGGTTCGCTGGTCCTCTGTTTCTTCTTCTTAAATAAAATTTGTCTTATAGAATTCAAATAGATGATTAATATTCTTTCGCCATAACTCTCCAAATATGTACTAAAAGTAACATAAATACATTATGAACATTTCAATCTTTGTTTTAAAGTTTAATTATTTTGTAGGTCTCTATTTTTGCAAATTTGTGTCTATTAGGTTCTCCTATTTTGAAAGAGCTTAATTGGATCCTTTCATATAAAATTGAAACAATAAAACCCCTGCCGTTAAATTTTGTCGAAGACGTTAAATGTGTTGTATGGTAGCATGGTGAGGTGGCATTTCATAACCACACGGCACATAAAGAGGTCCACATAATGACCAGATGGACATGGCCAATGAGGCATTGCCACGTGTTAGCTCCTTTCCCACCCAAAATTAGGGTTTCGGATTGGAGGGAAGAGGAAGGCTTCCCTATGCCATCATGAGCGAGAATTTTGTGCCTATCGTGAGCTGCTTTCAAGGAAGGATGAAGGATCGCTATTGGGATTCTGACTTGAAGGAAGTTGACCCTGTAATTTGATATATTGTTTCTGCGTTTGATTTGCACGTAATGAAGAACAAAAGAACTCGCGAGTTTCGTTTCTGGTGCGTCAATGGAGAAGACGAAGATATGTGGGTCACTCTTGGGTTAATCTACAGGTTCGAGTTGTGCGAAGTGGAAGAAGACGTTCGCAATATGCATCAGTGACAACATTTAGGGTGTGGTCGGATATTTTTTCTGCATATTTGTTTGTGGTTTTCTGGTTATTGATGGTGAAGAAGATGATATCGTCACTGTAGATGGTGCGACGGTGGCGACAAAGTGGTTCTTGTCGTGCGGCCTGGTGCGAGTAGTGACGAAGGCGGCTTGTTGCGGACTGGTAGTGGCGATGCTAGGGTTTGGAAACGTCAATGGAGGATTTGCGATGATGGCTGAAGATGACGGCGATTTGTGGTTTTGATGGTGGTGGCCATGGTGACTCGCGACTGACGTTGAGGTTGAGGTGGTGGAGATAGGGTTTGACGGTGCTAGGATGGACGTTATGTTGGGATAAACTTAAATTTTAGAGATTTATTATTTTATTAGTTTTGGGTATAGTAATATTTGGTTTGATTTGATATAGATAAAATAGGAATGGGTAATTATGATTTTCTGTTTATCTAGGTAGAATATTATTTTATGATAGAATAAAAATATTTGATTTTAAGTAAGTTGATATTTTATTGTCAGTTTTTATTATTTGTACTTGGTCCCGATTTGCACCTATTTAAAGGTTGCCAAGGTTTAATGAAAATTACCCATAATGGATTGAAGAGTAAAATTATTTGTGTGGGTCACTGTTTTTAACACCTCCTCCTTGATAAACACTGTGCTTTGAGTGCCAAAAAAATAAGAGAGAAAAAATAGGAAGAGGGGAGAGTTTAGAGAGAAAAAGGAGAAAAAAAAAACAAGAGAGTCAAATACCCAGAGAGAAAAAAATAGAGCAAGAAGAATCTTGAGTGTCCGAAAAAGAGAGTAAAAAGGAAAGAAAGAGAGGGAGTAAGAGAGGGATAATCTTGCAAACAGTATTTCCCTGGTTCAGTTGGCAAAGGGAGTCAACTATGGTAATTTTTGCGGTGAAAAAGGCGTAAGTGAAGGACATTATACGAGATTGTAGATGAAGGATAGGTTCTACGAGATTTTAGAAGAGTCCACAGCGGTGAGAAGATAACGAAAGATGCATCTTTAAAAGACGCGTACAAGGGACAATTGTGTTAAGCCAAAAGTTCGGAAGATCCTGGAAGAAGAATGACGAGAGAAGAATGACGAGAGAAGAATGACGAGAGAAGAATGACGAGAGAAGAATGACGAGAGAAGAATGACGAGAGAAGAATGACGAGAGAAGAATTTAAGTTTTTGGGTATAGTAATATTTGGTTTGATTTGATAGAGATAAAATAGGAATGGGTAGTTATGATTTTCTGTATATCTTGGTAAGTTGATATTTTATTTTCAGTTTTTATTATTTGTACTTGGCCCAAGGCCCGATTTGCACCTATTTAAAGGTTGCCAAGGTTTAATAAAAATTACCCACAATAGATGAAGAGTAAAATTATTTGTGTGGGTCACCATTTTTAACGCCTTCTCCTTGATAAATCCAACACGTTACGGCGGCGCAAATTAGGGTTAGGTGGCACAATTGCAACATGGTGGCAAAGGTCAGGAATTAGGGATTTTGTGGAGAGATGATGATGTGGCAGTTGATGTGGCAGGGATGATGATGTGTCAGAATTTAATTGGTTGTGTTAGCATTTGGGAAACTTGGCAAAATCTTGTTCAATCTGATTTATGTGCCACGTAGTTATGAAATGCCACTTCACCATGCCACCAGGAAACACATTAAATGTCGTCCACAGAATTTAACGGCAATGGTTTTATTGATTCAATTTTAACATAAAAAAGACTCGATTGAACTCTTTCAAAATACAGTAACCTAATTGACACGAATATGCACAAATAGAGACCTCTGAAATGATTAAACCTTTTTTAAATTATGTATCCATAATAGAAAACACATTGGTTTCTATAATAAAAAATAAGTTACTGACAAATTTAAATATATTTCAAATATTCGTTATAAAAATGACAGATAAAATATAAATAATTATTAGGTAGAGCACTAAACAAAAGTTTTCTCCCTAGAAATATTAGATAATCCAAATATAAATTAGTCATACACAGTACGTCTTAAGTTTATAAGCCTATACATATATTAAATGTGGAGTGAAGTATATGATAAATTTTTAACAGAGAAATATTTTATTCAATTTATTTATATTTAAATTCAGTTATTTAAATAAATATAATGAAAATGGTATATTTATGAAGTATATGATAAATTTTATACTCATTTATTTTTCATGGAGTGAATTTTTGTTTTATGTATATTCGTTAGGAGATGAGATGATCATATGAATTTAGTATAGTAGGGGATTGATGCTGAAATTTTGAAATAGATAATTTAGTTTTTTTTGTCTATATTACTTTGACCATATATATATATATATATATATATATATGGTTTGTTAACTTGCGTTCGCTTGTTTTTCAGTTTAAAAAAAAAAAAATCTCAAACCTTTATGTTAGTCTCACTGAAAAAAATCAAAAAGTTAAACAATTTCTTACAAAAAAAAATATGATTTTATAATGAGTTTTCATTTCATAATTTTTGTCTTATCTAATTTTATCTAATTTTTACAAGCATAATGACATCCAAAGGAATTGGTAATTAGCTTGGAAAAAATTAGAAACACTTACTCTTAAACAATTTCTTACAAAAAAATGATTTTATAATGAGATTTCATTTTATAATTTTTGTCTTATCTAATTTTTTCAAATTTTCACAAGCATAATGACATTGGAAGGAATTGGTAATTGGCCTAGAAGTATTTTTTTAGAGATGATGATTCAACATCCGCATATGATTTGAAATTAGAGAGGTTAGTGAAAATGATGAAATTCTCAAGATCTTGAATGAACCTTTTCTTGAAGGCGAATATGTCAATAACTCAACTCTTTACAAAAAACAAATTGTTTAACCACGAGTATTTTTTCAGTTGAGAATAGTGTAGGGATGAGAGAGGAAATGTTAGAGTGAGAGAGATGAAAGAGAAAGGATTGACAGGAATGAGGAAGGTGAACAAGGGTTTGGGGGTTTCTTTTTTCTTTTTTTAGTTTTGAGAATGAAAATTATTAAAATATCCTTAACCTTAAAACTTAAAATCTATGATATACTAGGATATTTTTGTCTACTAAAATGCGATACACATTGCTAAAATGTACTAACTGAAAAATAGACGTACGCAAGTTAGCAAACCCATATATATATATATATATATATATATATATATATATATATATATATATATATATATATATAGTTTAAAAAACATTCATTAAATTTGTATAAAAACATAAAAAAAAATTAAAGCTAATAACATTATGAACTATTTATTATGAACTTCTACAAATAATCCTACATATTTTTAATAATGGATTATACGGTTATGGAAAATAGTAACACTAAGTAGTATATTGCAAACACTTGATCAAGACAAAAAAATCTAGAATTCTTATTGTTACTATTAGAAATATTCAGAATACATTATTATCACTTTACAATGAATATATTATTGTACATCTAACTAGTTAAATAAAAAAAAAATACAACTATAAAAAATTAAATTACAAAAAATCATTTCATTTCGTATTCAACTAATGCAAAAAAATTATATACAACGATTACAATAATGAAGGTCTCTTAAGTCCGAAAACAAAGGAGGAACCTACTCTGGCCACCATATCGAGATTTCCACCGAAACCTACAAAAACAAAAAATGATGTTAAAAAGAATCTTAGCAACATATTGCTGTTAGTAGATAAATTTACAAGATTCTCATTAATACAATACAAATACTCCATCACTGAAAAAAGACCCATATGCAATGAGGGATTTGGCCAGCATTAGACTATTAAGAACAATTAACATGAAACATAAACTCCTACAAACTTACTTTAGCGAAACCTAAGACTAAACCTATGTATCAACAGTTGTTTTTCATACATATTAGTTCCTTCTCGTCCTAACCAACAATTTATTTTGCTTTCAAAATCCTGAGCTAATAACTAGTTGTTTACAATTTGGATAACTTTGAAGCATGGATTTTTGTACCACACCAAAATAACTTTCAACCTTGGGTTTTTGTACCACACCAAAACCTTTTGACCTAACATGATGAAAGTAGAGAACTTTTGCCAAGATAACATGAATGATGCATAATTCATAATCAATTAATCATGACATACATTTTTCACTTGTTCTCTTCAACATGAACATCTCAGTGTGTGCTTCGTCAACCTCAGTTCTTATCTTCATAAGAGCATCATAACACCTTGTTTTCTATTACCTTTTCCTTAGCTGCAGCAATCTTAAGTTTTGCTTCTTTGACTACTTTTGCATGTCTTGAATTTAAGCCCTGAATAAAGGTCCTTACTTTTCTGGACATAATAAGCAAGTTTCCAATCACTTTAATTGATATTAGACAAGAAAAGTAAGAAAAAAAACAAAAGAAAGATGAAGTAGTGAAAGTAATAAAACAAAAGAAGAATACAAAAAAAAGAAATATTTGTTAACAATACTTACGCAGTGTTCAAAGCTTCGTCACAAAGAAGAGTCATCAGTTTAAACTTCTTAAACAAATTCAATTTATTGTATCCGGTGATGTCTTCTTGAACCATACCTTTCCAATAATACTCTGCAAAACTCTAAAATCTGCAAAGCATTCCCAACCTCTTTACTCAATGCCAAATATTTCTTTTAACTCCATGCCAGGTGGCAAAAGAATTTCCTCTGTAAATGTTTTGCTCTAAGTTCATTCCAAAATTCTCACCACCATTATCTTTGGTGCAAATTTCAGTGACATTTGCATCTGAAAAATGTTCATTTCCAAGTTCCCCTTAAGAGAAATACTTCAGGATCCTGCAAGAAATAACAAAAAGAACACGAACCATCTCATGAAAAGTTTATCATAAATTGAAATATAAACACATTCACTCATATCATCATTAACATATCATGACTTTGCACAGTTAAACAAGAGATCCTTTTCAACCAAATCTGTCAACCACAAGAGATTTATAAAAGGGGACAGGTACAAAAATAGCATACCTTTCTCAGGTTACCCTCATTTAATGCATTTGATGTTTCTAAATTCTTCTTCATTGTAAACACTTCTGCAACTGACTTAAAGCCTGATTCCTTGGCACCACGATATAAGGGACCAGTAGGCTGTTCACCTCGTCGCCTTCTACAAACATAACTCCTTTATCAGAATGAACTCATGGATACATATCCAACTCAAAAAGCAAATAGAACAAATCTAAAAGAAACCCACTGGAAAAAACTACAGTTGCAAATGCCTCGACACTTCGGACATGTCCAATTAGCCAACTGTGCAACCTCTTCAGCATTCTCCCCATACCTAATTCACCACAGGAAAATCATCATTGGAGAGAAAACATATATGTATATACAAGTATTGTATTGTTATACTCTCAGATTCTTTCATTTTGTACCAAGGATATCTCAGCTGACAATCAGAGCCTAATTCCTTCTAAATGTATAGCACGTTTCGACCCCACGTTTGCAACATTTCACATTTACAAAAACAATATTAGTCATAGTATAATAAACAATCTTACTCAAGCTGAACCACTATAGATTCTTTCATGGTTTCGTCTGCTACCTTTCTTCTTTACTAAAATTGATTCTTTCATATTCATCCTATGTCCCAGTTCAGCTCATTGATTCAGAAAAGAGGCAAAAGAAAAACAGTTTTCAAAGAAATCAATATTCACTGAAAAGCTAAACCTGCTGCGTTGCCAATAATCATTCCGCAGAAATACAAATATCATACAATAGCCACAAAATTGCTGAGTTGGAATGAAAAACCCTATATTTTGTATCATAGCCTATGGTCCCAGTTCAACTCATTCGTTCATAAAAGAGGCAAAAAGAAAACGGTTTTCAACAAAATATAGCTTTCTGTTACCTTTTCCTTAGCTGCAGTTATCTTAAGTTTTGTTTCTTTCACTGCTTTTGCATGTCTTGAATTTTCGTCCTGAATATAACTCCTTAGTTTTCTGGACATATTAAGCAAGTTTCCAACCACTTTAATTGATATTATTAGGACGACAAAAGTAAGAAAAAAAAAACAAAAGAAAAATGAAGTGATGAAAGTAACAAAACAAAAGAAGAATACACAAAAAAGAAATACTTTTTAATAGGACTTGAAATACTTACGCAGTGTTCAAAGCTTCGTCACCAAGAAAAGTCATCAGTTTAAACTTCTTAGACAAATCCAATTTATAGTATCCACTGATGCCTTCTTGAAACCAATCCAAAGGGAAATCATTTAGGTGATGTGATTGCATAATCAAATCCTCTAAATGTTTCAACCATGAATTAGTTTTATTCTTGGTTGATAAGGATAGAGACCTACACCAAAATCATCTATATGAAAACTTTAATTCAAGCATCTCAACAAAAATTAACCACTGAGAAAAGTTCAAAAAAGAGTTGTAAGGGATAACTCACTCTTTTTTTTCGAATCACCAATGATCAGTGCCAACAATCTAAAGTGAAATTGAATCAGTGAGGAGTTATGCTCATCCATACTTTCTCTACTGATCAATTCTTCAAAAATGGCTTTAGCTTCTCCTTCCTTGAGATCAAGACCCTAATTAAAATTACACAGAAGAATAACAGTGAAGAAACACTTGATAAATATATTAACATGAAACCAAGCAAAAGTTTAAAACTTGTAAGGCATTTTTCCTCACATCATCATTACCTTATTACAAGTTAGAAAAATAACATACCTTTTCCGTACTATCTCTGCTTGATGGATTTAATGTTTCTGAAGTCTTCTTAAGTATAAGCATTTCTCCAACTGACCTAAAATTATATCCCTTGGCACTTTGATATAAAGTACCTGATACAAGATAAGATACTTTTGTAATTTCTTTGTATATTCTTGCAAAATAATAGATCTTTGGATGGTGTTGGAAATTAAAAAAGGCTTTGCCATAAACATGACCAAAAAAGGCCTTGAGCTCCTCTATGCCCTTCCACTGTTATCTTCATATATATATATATATATATATATATATATATATATATATATATATATGATGTATATAATATATAGGTGGGACAATAGCACTAAATCTAGTTGAAATTTCTTCCTTTAACAGTGGTGCTAAGCATATCACACTTTTATAAAATATACAAACATCTAGTTGAAATTTCATTTGTGCCAAGACAGATTGGAAGAAATCACATTTACAACTGTTTAAATCTATTCACAAGGTTACATTATGAATAATAACTATTAGGTCAGACCAATAGACTTTCATTATAGTTATTATTATTATTATTATTATTATTATTATTATTATTATTATTATTATTAAACTACAACTCTTGTGTGCATGTTTAAAATGTAAGAAAAAATATTACAGTTTATTACAAATTTTATGAACTATTCTGAGTTGAGAAAGACAATCATGATCTTATGAACTTGACTGAGTTAATCTAAAATTTAACTGTAAATTACTGGTTCCAAATTCATGGTCTCAAGACATTGAGAAAAGAGAAAAAAAAAATGGTTTACAATGAGAGAAAACAAATACCATTGGAACCAAGCTGAAAGGATTGCCACCACCATTGAGCACAAATGTGAACCTTAGATGAAAAAGCAGTGACCGAGTTCAATGTTGGGAGCTTCATTGGACATTGTAGAGATGTTGCTCTGTTAATAACTTTTTCATAATTATAGTGCCATGCACCGATGTCCCGTCCAATAGAGTGTCTCCATAATTATACAGTCATACACCGCTGTTGCGTCCAATAGAGTGTACCTCCTTAATGAGATATCACGTGATTCTCTTTTTAAACTATTGTATTACTCCTCTACATATCAGTAAAGTATTAAAAAATGTATGTTTTATATTATAATATTTAACAGTTTGTAGAGAATATTTATGTATGATTATCCTTTATTTTATTTTCTTAGGTAATCAATTCATTTAATTTAAATCATAATAGATAGATTCTAATATAATTAAAAAGTATAATCTATAGTGTAAGAGGTTATTTTTAAATCTTTTTAAATATTAAAATTTGTTTCATTATACACATTCTAGTAAAGAAAACATGAGACATAATTTCTCTTGTTTATAATAAGCATACAGTAATGAAAATAAATACAAATGGTTGGATAGATAGTAAAAATTGAATTTCCAAAAATAATTTAAAATCATAATTTTAAATATGGGATGGTTGTCTGTTACCTTTTTTATCCATCTTAATATACTTTTCATTACTGTATTTAAATAAGAGAACGTGAATGAAACATATGATTTTTGTGATATGAAAAATGATACTTCCTTAAAAAAAGTTAATTTCAATCTAACAATTAAAAATAAATAAAATTTAATCTTTTATAATTTATTGCATGAGAAGAAACTTCGAACGTCACGGATATAACACTAAGGTGAAATCTAAATATAACTATGAGGAGAATTAGTATGGAGAATGCTAAATGATGTAGTAAACATGATGTGAAGTTCTCAACAAACTGGAAAGAACCTTTTCATATCCGAGAAGTAGTCCATAAAGGAGTATATTAGCTTGTGTATTGTGTGGAGCTGTTATACCAACAACTTCGAATGTATCACATTTGAAATTATATTATAGTTAATCTTGTTGTATATATTTGTGATGTACTCTCTTTTATATAAGTCTATTTTTCTTGAGAAAGTTTTAATAAGTATTTAACACAAGATTTAATTATATGATTATATTATAATTATTGTGTTCATATATCTTTGCTCTAGTTAAAGATGGATAAGGAAGCTTCATCATTCAGATGATCCTCTCATAACTTCATTAAATTAAATGTTTGGGTAAGGAAGTTTCATGGACAGAGATGATCCTCCTATAATCTTATTAAATTAAAAGTTTGGGTAAGGAAGCTTCACCAAATGAAATGATCCCTCTCATAATTATATTGAATTAAAGGATTAGGTAGGAAAACTTTATCATTCAAGATGATCTCTTCCAGAATTTAATTGAATTAAAATTTTAGGAAAGGAAGCTTTATTGACTGAGATGACTCCTCTTATAATTCTAGTGAATTTAAAATTCCATAACTTTATTAAAAGTTGGGCTAAAGATGTTTCATCAGCTGAGATCATCCCTCCCATAATTTTACTTTATTTTTTCAAGACTCCACATTATTTAAAAAGATGAAGGAACTTTGTTCACGACATGTTTGGTCGACATAATTTAAATGACATCTGAGAGTCTAGTTGAAAATTTATCCTATTAAAGAATATGCAAAGTGTCAGGAGAAAATTTAAAAAGACAAAATAATAGTATAAGTGTGAAGTTTGTAAAAGAGTTTGATTGGTTATTCGTCTGACCCCTGGTACACATTATTAAATCCACATTACATTACTTTATTTTTAAATTTACATATTATTTATGTTTAGACTTAAATTAATTTCCATGTAACAACAGTCGTATTGAGAGAAAAGTCTTAAATTTAAGAAGACTCTTTTATCTGTGGACGATATTCTTATTGTATTACACAAACTTATTGATAGAGTAGAGCTGTCAAAATGGGTCACAACCTGCGGGTCAACTTGGCCCACCACGGGTTCGGGCCGAGTTGGGTTTGAAAAAAATTTATTTTTTTATGCGGGTCAGATTTCAACCCGACTCATTTAAACCTGGCTCATTCGATTTGAACCCGTGGTGGGCCAGGTTGGCCCACTAACCCACCCACCTAATTTTGTTTTATTAAAATTTAATTTTAATTTTATAAAAAAATATTTGTTATTTTTCTTTTGCTTGAAATAATTATTTAAGTTCCCTATTTTCAAAATTAATTAAACACCCATTGGGAGTGAAATTTAGAAATGAAATTTGTTTAGACCAATGCAGCTGAGGCAAATGTCATGTTCCCATCTGATTTTATCCGAGCAGCCTTCCACAACTCGTACCTTGTAGGTGGAGGTGCAAGGTCCGGGGACTCAAGCCCCAATTCATCCGCTCGACTTTTTTTGATTTTCTTCTCAAGTTTCGCATAACCACCTCGTGATAACACGTGTGGTGCATCATTTAGCCTTTGCCTTTCTTGGGCGGCTAACCTTTTACCCTGTAAAACCATGTATATTCATAACTATATAATAATAAAAAAGTCCTTTTAAGACGTTGTTTGTTAAGATAAATACCTTTCATTCCTCACTCTCTCTAGATGCACGAAATTGCATCCATTCTTCTTCTGTGAAGGAATAATCCTTACATGGATTCTCATGTTGTCTGTCTCCAAACACATACAGACGTGTCAGCCTTGTCTTGAAATCCCTTAATCTCTTCGATATCTGCGATAACACTTTCTTTCTCATCTCACGTGTGTTTGGAACATCATATTTTAGCTGTTTAAAACTAGGAACATGTTATTGACATAATAAGATAAAAGGAATAAGTATATAAAATTTATTTTAAGTAACCATACCTGAACATCTTGCCATAAGAGGTTCTTCTCGACCTTTGGAACGTCATCCCAAGTTGGATGAAGGATAGAAACATGGGCTTTGGCTATCTTACCCAGATAACTACTAAATCTATCAACATTTGGCTCTGATGCCACACCTGTTCTGGGGTTAATCTCAAGATGTCTCCTCTGCCCATGAGCCTGTCCGGATTTCACTTATGGCAATCGTGTCACGCCTCGTGTACGTCTGGTCTGTCCTGATGCTGAGTCTGAGGTTGACATACCTGAAAAATATATACAAGGTTAGTATTAATTGAAATATTCATTCGAATATAAGTACATATAAAGTCAAAACAGAAAAAAAGACCTTACTTATTAAGATATTGTTTTCTCCCAGATCCCTTCATTGTGATCACAACGAATTGCATGTATGTCATCGGCAACGTCATCAACTGAGTCTTCAATGGGTCTTGATGTGACAGTTGTTGTCTCAAGTATATCAAGAGATTCTTCATCATCAAACCCGTGCATGTTTTTTCCTTCCAAAACCATTGACCATTTTTCATTCGCTGGATCACTTATGTAGAATATTTTCCTTGCTTGACTGGTCATAATAAATGGTTCATCAGTGTAACTCATCTTGTTAAGATCTACCTATGTGAAACCAGAGCCATCTGTTGTGATACCATAATTTATATCAACCCATTTACACTTGAAAACGGGGAATCTAAACCTCACATAATCCACCTCCCATATTTCTTGTATTACTCCAAAATAAGTCATTGATCCAGTGATTGGATTTTTGTCTTTATAACTAGAAAAATGCACAGACTCAGCTTGTAGTGTAACCCCACTATTTTGAACTCTACTTTTGTCATCTTCTTCCTTTGTCTGAAAAGAGATATTGTTTATATAATACCCATCATATGTAATGACATATGTGTTCGGCCCCCGAGATAACCTCAATAGAGTTTCAGAAACATGTGGAGTCGCATAAATCTTTTTCTTAAACCATTGTAAGAAGGTTTTGACATGTTCATTAAGATGCCATTTTTCACTCATTCTTGAGTGTGATGCCTTTATTTCATTAACGTGTTCAGAAATGTAAGGAATAACATCATCAGTGTTGTTTAAGATGTACAAATGAGCTTGATCAACTTCTTTTCTACTAACACTTAGAATCCTCACACCACGACCCTTACCTTCACATTTTCCTTCACGTATGCTCTTGGGTAGACCCACTGGTTCACAACTTGGCATATAAGCTGAACAAAATTCAATGGCTTCTTGTGCAATGTATTGCTTTATGATTGAAGCTTCTGGTTTATGCCGACTCTTGACATATCCCTTTAAGATTTTCATGTATATTTCATGTACCTTAAGTAAACGAGCCCACATATTCGAATTTCTCGGACTAGATGAACGATCAAATGAACCATGATATCAAAAAAAGAAGGTGGAAAATACATCTCCAATTCACATAATAGTCTTATTCCTTCATTTTCTAATTGATCTAAACATCGAGGGTCAACAACTTTCTTGCGAATGGCATTAAAGAACAAACACAAACGTGTCAGAATACCCCTAACAGAAAGAGGTAAATAACTGGTAACAATTGTTGCATCAATATATGACAATAATGAGAATTTAAACCAACTAACTTTATCTTTTGCACAGAAACAAAGTTACTAATATTTGAAGAATAACCTTGTGGAACCTTCACTCATCTTAAAGAGTTAAAAAAACTTTGTTTTCTTTTTTAGACAGAGTGTGACATGATGGGGGCAGATAGGTGCGTCTTCCTATTGGAGTTGGCCATTCTTGT
>NC_028351.1:17548677-17551436 GCF_000741045.1 Vigna radiata var. radiata
CTAAAGGTAAAAATGTTCCAAGTAGCTCCCAGGAAGAAGAGGTGAGTCACAAGTGGACAAGCTTAGAAACCAAGTTCTTTCCTAGCCAGAGTTTCCTTAGATTTCCTTTTACCTTAGTTTCCAAATAGAAATCTTTCAAAAAGGTTTTTAAATGCTAATGAAATGCTACTAAAAACCAAAAGAAGGTTTATCTATATGCTATGCAATCCTATATACCACGGAGACTTACAAGCAAAAGAAATAAGCAAGAAATTAAAGAAAGCAATAAAGGTGCAAAAATGTAAATGCTAGATGGCCCTAAGTGAAAGTGCAAGTGACACTTGGAGCCCCTTGACACACTTCCACACTAGGAAAGCGAATTGGCACTATTACAATGTTCAAAGGTGATCTTGGAATTGTTTTAAAAGCATTTTTCCAAGTCACTTAGTTCAAAAACAGAAATGAACTTTAACTTCAAAGGTTCCGTGATATTAAGACTCAAACAAGCTCAAATCAATGCTTAAAACTAGTATAAGCTTCAAGCTTCAGCTGCTGCAATGTATTGCTCAAAATCAAGGTGTGAGTTGAGCTTTAAATGGACTTGAGGCTAAAAACTGCTGCAGACCCGTGTGAACTTGAGCTTCTTTAAGCCTTGCTTCTTGCTTCACTTTCAATTCCCTATCCACTTCCTAGAAGGCTACCATGATAGGAAAAGATTTTTGTTGCTGAATGAATCAATAAACTGCACACTAGCTCCAAGTAATTCACCAAAACATCACAAACAGATTTAAAACAAATTCTGTATCAGAATTCTGCACTGCAAGTGGTTTAACAGCAAATTGGAGGCCAACAAATTGATGAATTCAAGTGGAACGACACTCAATAAAAGCTAGCACACAACAGGAACCTAACAAAGGCACTAGAATAAATGAAGAAAGCAAGAAAAATCAAAGAAAACAGTTCACATATGCATACACACAAACTGTTTAATAAATTTCCAAAAGTGTTTGATAAAATGCCCCAAAGAATTTCAGATTTTGAGTTTTTGAATTTCAGGGCTTGTAACCTGGATTGCACGGTTCTATAAGCCTTTTAACACTTGATATTACTTCTTTCAATCATTTATTTTCATTTTTAAGCATTGAACCAGCTCTTGCTGCAATCCACAATGAAATTTACACAGAAATTACCAAACAGCTGCTAAAAACCGTGACTGCACCAGAAAAATGGGTTGATTTTGGTGGTTTGATTTCCAAATTCGTGTGGAATTGTTTTAAACTCACAACTAACAGTTCAAGCAACTTTGATTGATGATTTTGAATGTGTTTAAACTTTAAAATGAAGAATAATCTGTTGGCAACTCAAAATCATCATTCCACTTCCATTTTAACCCAAATATTGATGGTTTCAAATGAAAATTTGCATATAAGTCATGTTTTGACCAAATGAACAGTACTAGCAACTTTGAACCATCAATTGAAACTTGCTCAAGCTATAAAACAGCAAAGAAATGGCATATTTTCGAATTTCACTACTGTTGTACCATTTATGCAGTAAAATGCTTCATCCAACCATCCAAATTCAATTTTACAAAGATTCAAAAGCTGGACAACAATGAATTGACTCAAGAAAGTGTAAACATACAGAACTAAGCAAAAATTAAGAAGCTTAGCATGACCAAATTCAGATTACACAATTCAAATAATTTGGTACGGTGAAAAACCAGAGTTCATAACTGAAACAGTGAATTGGTTAAGGATTTTGAGCAACCAAGCTATGCATATTGCATTTCATTGCTTATTCTAGTTGGCTACACCTTAAAACACATTCAACAAACTCAAACAAGTTTGTATAAAGCACCAGAATCAATTAAAAACAACTTGAAACAGATTTAAAGATTGAAACCAGAAATGGAATTCTGCATCAGAATTTCAAACGGAAATCACAGCAGATTGCTTCAGTTTGTATTACCAAGGCTAGATCTAGTCTTCATTGCCTTATTTGGTATATATACAACTGGTTTAGCACTTGACACTCAATTAAAACGAATTAACTCAGCAGATCAGAAAGAAAACCAAGAAACAGAATTAAAACTGCAACATTGGTGTGCACATGACCATGACAGTACTGGAAATGCAAATTGAAGCTGGAGTTGACTCAAATAAAGTGAATTCACCGTTTAAAATGAAAAACAAACCTGCTCACACAGTGGAAACATGAAGACAGCAACTGGAAACACAATTAGAACTCAAAACAACAAAGAAATTAGATGAAACAGAGACTGCAATGGATAGAAAATAGAACAGCACAAGTAGTATGAAAAAGGAGTAGAAAATTGAAGAAAACACTTATCTATTGATGCGTGGACGTCCTAGGCTCTAGATACCACTTGATGGAAGATTGCCATGGCTTGGAATCCGTGAGATGCAGCTCCAAACAACAAGCAATCCGTGAAGCAAAATAGTGCAGCGGAAATGGATGTGTATGAAGGGTTTTTGGTGTTTTGATGATGGAAGGAGGGTGTAATTCAACCTCTCAGCTCAGAAAGCCCTCCTACTATGGAAGGAAGATAGAGGAAAGGGTAGAGAAAGTGTAGAGAAGCATTGACTGAAGAGCATTATGGCTGTGACAGAAATTCTGCAGCATTTCATTAAGGCTCAAAAGTGACTTTTACAATGTATTGGCCCTTCTATTTATAGATGAGAGGTGCCCCTAATCTGATCCCATTTTCCCTCCTAAAACCAATGCAATCAGTTTCAATTTGGAGGAAGCAAATCCAC
>NC_028351.1:17551936-17553922 GCF_000741045.1 Vigna radiata var. radiata
GTTCACTAGAAAAGGACGGATGTTTACGATTGAAGTGCTTCCAAGCTTCACCATCAGAAGGATGGCGCAAAACTCCTTCAGTTTTCTTACCATCATGCCATGTCATGTGTTGTGATGTTTGCATTGAAGTAAACATTCTTTGTAATCTTGGAATAATGGGGAAGTAGAACATGGACTTTAAGGGAATTGGTTTTTTTTGCCTCCGTCCTGCATGCATCGTATGATATCGAGGAGAGCCACAAAACTTGCATTCAACCAACAAAGCATCATTTTTGCCACTATCATTGTCATATAACAGCATACATCCATTAACACAACAATCAATCTTCTTGGCTTTCAATCCCAACATTGAAACACATCTCTTGGCTTGATAACAATTCTTTGGAATAGAATTGTTTGGTGGTGTCAGATCTAAAATCAATTTTGTATAGTGATCCACTGCTTGATTGGGAACGTTCCAATTAGATTTACCAGCCAAGAGTCTAATGGACACTGACAATTTTGACTCAGATGAACCTTCAAATACAGGTAGATTTGCTTCTCTCAGTAATTTGTAAAACCTCTGAGTGGTTTCATTTGGAGACTCTTCATCATGACTATCGTTTGCTTCTTGTTCGTCATGTCGACGAAGAGCATTGTCGACCATGTCTTGCATATAGGCAAATTGATCTATCTCAGTTGTATGTAGAACAGTATTCGAACCTGATGCAAGCCGATTTTGAACTCTATTGGAGGTCGAAGGAATTTCTTCACCATGAAATGTCCAAACCGTGTAATTAGGCATGAACCCTTTTTGGTATAGGTGAACTTTAACGTCTTCATCTTTCAAAATCCTTGTACATTCNCACTTGATGCATGGGCATCGAATCCCTCCATCAATAACATAATATTGACATCGTCGAGCAGTCTTCACAAACTCTTCAACTCCGATGACAAAAGATTCCTTCAAACCTCTCCTTCCGCTATAACAACGGTCGTACATCCATGCACGATGGTTGAGAAAATAGGCCATGTTCTGTGACAAGCCAAACAAAGGTAAACTTAGCGAAATGAACAACACTCCATGTCACATAAGTAATAAACCTATTACTACTTAAGTTGAACATGGATGAAATTTGAGCACTACTGTCTAAGCATACAATAAGGGCATGCAAAGAGAAGTCCTTAGTATTGAAATGCCATAGACATCCTAAAGGGTTGTGTATTACATTTGGGGGAGAGAACTTATTATTACTGAAGTTCTCTTTTGTAGAGTACTTCCACATATTTTTCTAAGTGTTTAAGGTACTTTTACCTTTCTCATTCCATTGAGATGGTGTGTAGTACCATAGGACTTTAAAGGACTACTTAACTTAAAAATGGTGTAGCCTAATAAATGAACATACAATATACAGGAATATACAATATATACATCAACATACAACATATACATGAACAGCCAGTCATGGTCTAAATGCATGTTTGATAACAAATTTATGCTAGGAAACTTGCACTTGATTTCAACAGTTTTAGTTAATCATAATACACTTGTTTGAACTCTAATTAGGCACAAAACAAAACTAGAACTCAGATTCACTAGTTTTAGCCTATTCTAGTAACTAGTTTTAGGTTCTAACTTGTCATATTTTGAGTTTTAGGTATTTTTTGTAGTGTCAATTCTTAATTAGCATGGTTTTACCATTCTAAACATGTTAGGATACTTTCTTTCTAGTTTATTTTCCTAGTTCAGTGCAGTTTGCAATTCTAGTACACCTTTTTTGAGGTTTGAGTAGTGATTTTTAACTACTTCATCTACTCTTTTAGGTTTCAAGTAGACAAACTTTGAGATTTAGCTACTTCATCCATTTTGACATGTTTCTTAGCTTCCTTTGACAACTTTAAACTTGTTATGATTTTTAGAGTACACACTCTTAGGTTACTTTAGGTCAACTCTCATTTTCTTACCTATTTAGTACACTTTTTAGGTTTAACTAGCCAAATTTTGAG
>NC_028351.1:17561637-17562942 GCF_000741045.1 Vigna radiata var. radiata
TTAATACTTAAAGACACCATGCATTATGACCATTTTTAGCCTATTCTAGCAACTAGTTTTAGGTTCTAGGGTGTCATATTTTGAGTTATAGGTTCTTTTTGCAGTGTGAGTTTCTAATTAGCTAGGTTTTACCCTTCTAAACTTGTTAGGACAGTTTCTTACAAGTTTCTAATTTACTTCTTTAATTGTGTTTACACTTTGAAATGAATCATAAACATGTTACACTTTGAAGTGCTTTCACCATGCTAGCATCTTTGATATGGTCCAGTTTGATTTTATTCGTACTAAGCACTTCAATTGTAGCTTAATTCTGTGCAATTACACTTCATTAACTCATTTTTCTTTGCTGTCCAGCCTTAGAATCCTTGGAAAACTAGTTTTAGGTGGTTTATTGGTGCATTTTGCTGCATAATTTGGTACAACAGAGGTGAATTTCGAAATCTGCTATTTCTTTGCTGTTGTATAGCTTGAGCAACCTTAAATTGATGGTTAAAAATTGTTGGCACGGTTCATTTGGTCAAAACTTGGCCTATATGCAGATTTGCATTTGAAACCATCAATTTTTGGGTAAAAATGGAAGTGGAATGATGATTTTGAGTTGTCAACAGATTTTAAGTCANTTTAAAGTTTAAACACACTCAAAATCATGAATTAAAGTTNCTTGAACTGTTATTTGTGAGTTTGAGACACTTCCATACAGTTTTGGGTATCAAACCACCAAAATTAGTCCATTTTTCTGGTGCAAAATTCCAATTTCAGCCACTGTTTGCATATATTGATGGTTTAAAAAGGAAAATTTGCATATAGGCTGGACAATGACCATTTGAACAGTGTAGACAAGTTTAAAATGGTAAAATATGCTTGCACAAGTGTTTAAACTGCACATCCAACTTTCACTCCATAGAAAACTGAATTTGGTAATTCATTTTGATGGTTTTTTATGCATAATTTGGCTATAGCAAGGGTGATTTTCGAATCTTGTTGTTTCTGTGCATTTGGAAAGCTTTAGCAAGTCTAAATGGATGTTTGAAATTTGCTAGCACTGTTCATTTGGTAAAAAATGAACGTATATGCAGATTAGCCTTTTAAACCATCAATTTTTGGGTAAAAATGAAAGTGGAAAGATGATTTTGAGTTGCCAACTGATTATACTTCATTTTAAAGCTTGAACACACTCAAATTCATCAATCAAAGTTGCTTGGACTCTTAAATTTGAGTTCCAAACAGTTCTATTCGAAATTGGCTTCTTAAACCATCACATTCTTAGTCAAAATTGGAAGTGAAATAGTGAAAGTGTACTATAAT
>NC_028351.1:17564002-17630000 GCF_000741045.1 Vigna radiata var. radiata
CCAATTTGACATCTTTCTTACATTCATTTTACTAATTTAAACTTGTTAGGATATGAAGATTAGACATTCTTAGGCTAATTTAGGTTAATTTCGAATTTCTCACCTACTTTAGTCTATTTATAGGTGTTCAATAGTCAAATTCTGTTTTTCTTGTTATTTTTCAATTGAGACTTCATTTTTATCTTTCTTTTCACTTTTAAAAGTTGTGCACATACTTAGTTTACTGTTTTGGTGAGTANTTTAAGAGACTTTGCATTTTTTGCATTTTTAGTGTATTCTAGGTACTACTTTTAGGTTCTAAGTTGTCATATTTTGAGTTTTAGGTATTTTTTGTAGTGAGTTCTTAATTAGGTAGTTTTTACCATTCTAAACTTGTTAGGATTGTTTTTACCTACTTTACTGCAGTTTGCAATTGAATACACCTTTTTTGAGGTTTGAGTAGTGATAGNCCACTACTTCATCTAACTATCATACAACATCTACATACATCAAACTAATCCATGAACAATAGACATACATCCAGCTGTAGCAATTTTTTAATTCAACAAGATAACTAGTAACTTTAACTATGTTCTATCAACCTTAAACTCACTTTCATATCATATATGCTCACATAACAGCAACCCATAATCCACAAAAGCATCAATTTATTTAAAACCAAAACCATGACAGTTTTATTCATGCCAGCAAGTGATTTATCGCAAAACAAGTTCAAAAAGCCAAGTTTTGAATGTAGAAATTACAACAAAGACAACAAAGGTTTTATGCAGAGTTTTATTCTAAAACAACAACTGTAATATAATTCCTAATAATGTCATTTCAATTTATGTTCTCATACCTTTGCCTTTGCTTTCCTAAACTGCTCAAGTCTCCTCCGTAGACTCTCTTCCTCCCNTTCTGGCCACAATTCAAACTCCTTTTCTGTCAAGATAAGAGCACACCCTTACATACTTCACAATCAGTTCCAAACCATCCAAGACCATACGAATTTAGGTACCCATACCTTTCCCTTTGCTTTCCTTTGCTTGTCAGTGGTCACGTATTCTCCNTATACTCTCTTCATCCCTTTTTTGAAGCAATTCAAAGCCCTTCTCAAGCTCACCCTAACACATGGAATGCAAGTCTTGTCAGGTTTATTGATTCATTTAGCGACATCAACACCTACTGCATTCAGACATAGAGAACATACCTCGAATGGTCTCCCAATAGCTTCCGTTGACGAAGAACCCTCACGTCACAGGAGCACCCTCTTCACAGAAACGCCACACGCCGTGATGTTAACGGACCACCCGCTGATAGCAACGCCAACACACTGGTGGAACAAACACTTGAACACCACTACGGGGAAGGTTTGCCAAGTGAACCCTAACCACCCAATGCCACCGGACAGACGGGAAAGGGAGACGAAGATAATGGGAAGCATAATGGTAGTTCAATTGGGGACGGGAATGGAGAGGGAGAGAACGGGGTGCACCACGCGAAATTGGGGATTGTCTTACGAAATTGAGGACGACCTTCTACAATACCCCCAATTTTTCATTTTAAAGTCTAGCCTCTTACCCAAGGCCATAAATCCCTCGGTAATGCTCTCGAGGCCTTCGGTAAATACATTTCATCATGCCCCTNGGTAATTCTCATTGTGACCGTCGAAAAACAGTATTTACCGAGGGTTCCAAGGCCTTCGGTAAAAAACCTTCGGTAATCAGCGAAATTCTTGTAAGTAGTACCCCTACGAGCAATGGATAAGAAATGCTTTTTTTTTCAAGCTGAAGAAAACTGCAGGGGAAGGCTTATGTCACTCGGATGGGAAGGCGCTAGCCGCATGGAGTAGCCATAAGAGTTAGAAGACAACCATGAAGGATGACAAGTCACATCGAGACAACCCTTTTTCCAGCTAGCTGATATAGAATGGAAGGGGAAGGAAGAGAAAGATAAAAAGGCAATCAACAAACTCTGATAGACTCTATGGAACCATATCCCTTGGGAGAAGCCTAACGAACCCAACTCACGAAGGAACAATGGCGACAACCAAAAAAAGTCTCCTTTCCAGAAAAGACACTACGATGGCCACAAGCGAAATTTTTTCCCAAGACTTCAATGGTAGACAGAGACAAAAAACTTCAATAACTATACACTAAACTTCGTAAGTGAAGAAAGACGATTTTAGTTGCATGGCCAGAGTTGAGAATGGTAGAGCGAGCGAGAGTTTGGAATAAAAAACCTGAAGAAAGAGTTTCATGGAGAAAATGAGTTTCCTAAAAAAGAAGGAACACAAACATGTTTGATTTTAGGAAACCCTTTTCCAAAAATATCCTCCCAATCAAACTTTAACATTTTAAAAAAATTCAATTAACACAATAAATGAGAGAACGCCACATATTGTTAATTTGTTGTCAAATAGGCGTCGTTAGTTGAATAAACGTTTTTCTGATTCCATTTCCCTTTCGCACACAAAATACCGTTACAACGAAAACACATTCTCGCCACTCTCTCTCAAATCGAGCACACACTGTCACTTTCTTTCATCTCTTCCCTTCCCATCTCTCGTTCCCATACCATCAATCATTCCCCTCTTCACCCCACTCACACCGACTCACCCCCGCATTCCCATTCCCCAAACGCTGTCGTTTCCAGAGTTTCTCATCCTTCAAATTCGTTTCACACTCAGCGCTGGAGTCGCACCACGAGCTGTTGAAGCCGCCCTCGCCCTCCGCCACCGCCTCTCAGATCCGCCTCAGCTCCTCGTTCTCAGGCGAACTTCTCGCCGCCGAGCTGGAGCTCGAAACAACCAAAATGATCAAGCGCTCCGGGCGGCAGCCGCCGCCGGAGTCGCTTGCAGACAAGATCTACAACCTCCGGGGAGCGTTTCTCATGGTAGCGGTTCCGCTCCTCCTCGTCGCCCTCGTGCTCTACGCCATGCCTTCCGCCTCCTCCAACGAGTCCATCGAAGACTACGCCCTAACGCACCGCAAGGCTGCCCCCGATCGGAAAACTGCCTTCGCTGTCATCTTCGATGCCGGTAGCTCCGGCAGCCGTGTCCACGTCTTCCGTTTCGACCAGAACTTGGATCTCGTTCCCATCGGGAATGACCTCGAGCTTTTCGTCCAGGTGAGTGAAAATCGTGGATCTGCGTTTTCCTTCGAAATAGTTTACTCTAATCTAGTAAGACTGAGTCAATAATTTAATTCATAAATCTCGTAAGTAGTTATTAATGAAAAAGAAATTATATAATTAGTAATGAACCTCTATACATTTATCCCTAGATTAATATATTTTATAAGTAGACCAAGTTTTATAACACTTCAAGGACTAGTTAATACAATTTTTTATGCTTTAAGGTTTACTTATATAATTTATTTATTTTGGATACTACATATGAGAGATAATAATACTTTTGTGGATGAAATTGATGATTTATTCAATGTAATAATCTCTTCCTTGAATTTTTGCGTGATAGGTTAATAAAGAAGGAAATATGGCATAAACTGGTCAGTAAGTTGCACAGATAAAAATTAAAAAGAATATTAAAACTTGTTATATAACCTAAATTTCACTTATCCCCTTTAGTTTTCAATTTTTAGGAAAGTTAAATGTAAAAGCTTTTTTACGTTTGTGGTAGATTTGGAGGGGTAGAAGAGGAGAGAACAAGGAAATGAAGTGAAGATATGATAGGAAAAAAAGAGTAGTTACTCTAATTTTTAACTCGTGATATTTAGAATCTTATCTGAAAGGTTCTGTTAGCATTAGGTTGAGTTCTAGGGGAAGAAATTAAACATTTTACAAATCGCAAACTTTTTACAAAAACTTTTTGCAAATGAATAAATATCCGTCTTTGAATCAGTCAGTTGTTGATAAAACCTCATTTTAAACCATTGGTAATGCTACATTCTTTAAAATTCGAAAGCGTATAATAGCGTATCAACGCAATTAAGAGTTATATGGGATAAGACTTCAAGATATCTATATCCTATTGCTAAATCACTCAAATAAGCCAATCTACTAAATTTGCAAGGTTTAGAAGAACTTCTGAAGAAAACAGGAAAATATACAACATAATATCTTGAATTGTACAACATCTACAACACCACTTGTGAATATTCTCTTGACCACCCTAATTAAGAACAACACAACACAAAAAATGGAAAAGAATATGAAACAAGATCACCTGGAAAAATTTCAACTCAAACCAAGAAAAAAAAATAATAGTGATCTTCAAAGTAAGGTGATTAGTCTATGATCATGATTCTATGATTCTTGATGAGTAGATCCAACAAAGTGTGTTCCAAAATGCAAAACTCTTCTCGGTATTTTCAAAATTTCAAGTATTCTAATTGATTAGAATTTGGGTTATTTCGTATTTAAGAAGAGTAGGAATTATAACTTTGTAGATCTGATAGTTCTAACCAACTAAACCTCTTTTAGTAAGCTAAAATAAAGCAAGATCAAGTTGCATGACTTTTTTCGGGCTAAAACGAGATTTAAGTCAAAATAACTTAGTGATTTTAATTGATTAAAAGTTTGATTTAATAGACTAAAACATAGTCAACGTATTAAATTGCTAAAGTCATTTTAGTTGATTAACTTGAGAGTTTAGTTGACCAAGGTGTTCTAACTTGCAAACCTAGTAAGTTCAAGAACATTTTAGTTGACTAAAACTCTTTTTAATAAATTAAAAAAAGTCTTTTATTAAAGGCTCTTAACACTTCTATAAACCAATTTAATCAATTTTAAGTGAGATCACGGATTGTAAACTTGATTACAACTCTAAACCCACAAAAATACAACTCAATAACAATTTCAATTCCAAGGTCAACACCTCATCACTTCAATCATCAAATGGTTTAGAGCATCAAATCAAATCACTTCATGTTTTGCTTGGATCTGTATTCTCAACAAGCTTCACTTTACATTAAAAAAAATATTTTAGTCCAAGTATACAAACATTGAATTGATTTAGATTTGTTTAGACAAATTTCTCCATAAATACTTTTAGGAGAGAAAATGAACAAATTTAATAAATTTCTTTCAGAACTAAAGTTAGTTTATGCATAAGTTAATTTGTAGAAATTCTTTCATAAAGTTTCTCTAAATCCTTATTTTTAACTTGGTAATTTTAACTTATGGAAAAACTTAATTACTTTTATTTTGTATTTCTGACATGATAAACTTATTCAAATAGACACATAAAATAAATTATAGATAAGGTTTAATTGCTCGGATGGTCTTCACTTTCAGGATAGTGTGTCTCCTTGGTTCCAACTCTTAAAAAAAGTGTCAATTTCGTCCTCAAATGTGTTAACGTGCATCAATTAAGTCCATTTTTGTTCACGACGTTTAAATAGTTAACATTAACTTATTGGGCTTGCTGTGGTGGGAATTTTGTGGTTTCGTAACAATTTTTTTCTGACGTGTATAACCCATAAGGCTTTCTAATGTGGAAATTTGGGATTAGGGTTCAAAAAAAAATTAATCTTACGAATTGGAGATTCCAACAACGAAGAAGAGAAGTGATTTTATAGTATTCACAGATACTTTACTAGGAAATTTCAATTTTCTAGAGAGATTATTGTCAAACATGTTTGGAATCACAAAACGACTTCACTTTAGGAAAGAGAGGTTGAGATTTTCTTGGAAAATGAGATATTCCAGCAGCAGTAACAACTCTTGAATGACGAAAGGGAAAGAGCCTACCTAACTACTTCTGTTAGGGTATAAAGGGCTGGAAAGTATATAAGAGGAAGAGGTATAGGAGAGAGAGGGAAGGGGACCGAACGGTAGAAGACAGGGTACGAGATGGCCGAACGGTGGAAGAAAGGGGCCGAACGGTGGAAGAAAGAAGGGGGCAAGGACCGAACAGTTGGAAGCAACAAGGAAGCATCCTAGCAGTCTTAACGGTTAAGAGGAGTGGAAAACTAATTAGAGTAACAAGAGAAATATCTTAAGAGAATATTCAGCCAAAGTTAATTAGAGTAATCAAGGCCATATCTTAGGATATTATTTGGTATAAATCAAATATAATAAATAAGACTAAATATATACGAATAAGTTAATTATAGTAATAAGGATATTTTCTAATATTCAGTACAAGTTTGGGGCAGGAATAATTAGTATAAATAGAGTTAGAGTTTAGGGTTAAAGGTATGCTTTTGAATTGTGAGTTTTGTAAGAGAAGTTATGCTCTCAGGTAACTAACGGAGATCCTGCTCCCAGTTATTGAAAATAATTGACACAGGTTATGCTCCCAATTATTGTTTACTTTTATTTATCCACAAATTACCATGAATAAAAGAGATTTATTCGTTCAATTCCATTCTTTCATTATTCTTTTGCTTGTCTTGAGTGTGTGAGAGGGTGATTTCGTTACGTCTCCTACTCGGTTACGTAACAATTGGTCCGAGCTGTCGGATCGAAGGAGGGAGTGTAAGGCCAGCCGGAGCAACAAAGAAGAGTGAGAAACATCATGGAGGAGAGGATGAGTGCAGTCGAAGCCAAACTGGAGCACGTGGGGTTAAAGCAGGAGAGCATGCAACTGCCCATAGGCGTAATGGAGGCAAAGGTGGAGGCAATCTGCAAGGATTTACAAGAGTTGATGAGAATGATGGGAGGACGAACCCATCACCTAGATGGGATGTCAGAAGGGAGTCAAGGCTCCGTCAATGGAAAAGGAAATGATGAGGAGGGCGAGAAGGACGGAGGACCGAAAGGTGATGGACCAAATGGTGGTGGTCCGAACGGTGGTGGAGGAGGTGGACTGAACGGTGGTGGAGGAAGTGGACCGAATGGTGAGAGGGACTGTGGACCGAATGGAGGTGGACCGAACGGTGGGGGAGAGGGTGGACCGCACGGCGTTGGGCACCGGGAGGAACCTTTGAATTGGAGAAGAAGGGTAGAGTTACCTGTTTTCGAAGGGAGTGATCCACTGAATTGGATTAATAGAGCAGATAAATTCTTCGAGTTACAAGGGGTGTCTGAGGAGGAAAAGTTGCGTTTGGCATACATCAGTATGGAGGGTAGTGCCGGATTCTGGTTCAGATTCTGGAGGGAGCAAACCGACGACTGAACGTGGACGGGACTAAAGGAGGCAATAATGGTAAGGTTCGGAGGCAACAATCATGGACCAATCTTTGAGAGACTGGCAGCCATTAAACAGTCAGGCTCAGTGGAGGAATACATCCGGGAGTTTGAAATCTTGGTGGGGCAAACAAGGGGAGTGGCCAAAGCACAGTTGATGGGATACTTCATGGCAGGCTTACGTGATGAAATTCGGAAGCAAGTGCGACTGCTTGATCCGCGAGAGTTGATGATAGCTATGAGGATGGCCAGGGACGTGGAGGAGATCCAAGGGGGCGTGAAGGCTGGGAGCGGAAGTATCATAAAGAATCAATCGGAGGAAAAACCGAACGGTGCGGATACGCAGTTGGAGCCTAGTTGCCCTAACCAAAGCCGAACGGTAGAGAGCCGAGCGGCCATCTCGGAGAATGTAGGGACCGGACGAAAGGAAAGAAACGTGAGGGATCTGCCCTATGAGGAATATGAAAAACGGAGGAAAGAAGGAAGATGGTTTAGATGCGGCAAACGGTTCGGTCCTGCTCACCACAGTCCGAACAAGAGCCTGAGAGTCACGATATTGGCAGAAGACGAGGAGGAATGGCCACCACCCGAGCCCCCAAACCTGAATTGATGAGGAGCCGTGAGATCAAGCTCCCCGATTCCAACCTTGAGGACAAGGCTGTTTTGTAGCGGGGTGTAATGTTAGGGTATAAAGGGCTGGAAAGTATATAAGAGGAAGAGGTATAGGACAGAGAGGGAAGGGGACCAAACGGTAGAAGACAGGGTACGAGATGGCCGAACGGTGGAAGAAAGGGGCCAAACGGTGGAAGAAAGAAGGGGGCAAGGACCGAGCGATTGGAAGCAGCAAGGAAGCATCCTAGCAGTCTTAGCGGTTAAGAGGAGCGGAAAACTAATTAGAGTAACAAGAGAAATATCTTAAGAGAATATTCAGCCAAAGTTAATTAGAGTAATCAAGGCCATATCTTAGGATATTATTTGGTATAAGTCAAATATAATAAATAAGACTAAATATATACAAATAAGTTAATTATAGTAATAAGGATATTTTCTAATATTCAGTACAGGTTTGGGGCAGGAATAATTAGTATAAATAGAGTTAGAGTCTAGGGTTAAAGGTATGCTTTTGAATTGTGAGTTTTGTAAGAGAGGTTATGCTCTCAGGTGACTGACGGAGATCCTGCTCCCAGTTATTGGAAATAATTGACGGAGGTTATGCTCCCAATTATTGTTTACTTTTATTTATCCACAAATTACCATCAATAAAAGAGATTCATTCGTTCAATTCCATTCTTTCATTATTCTTTTGCTTGTCTTGAGTGTGTGAGAGGGTGATTTCGTTACGTCTCCTACTCGGTTACGTAACAACTTCATTTCACTAAAGTATACATGCTTGATTCACTGGTCCATTTTTTCCTTAGATCCTTCTTGTCTGGTGATGTAGCTCTTGAGCTTGATTGTTATCGTTCTCTTCCACCTTTTCTGTTTTCACATCTTTGCATTATCTGTCATAATCTATTTTCTCATTAAAAGAATATGATGTGCTTGGGGATCTAAAATTATTTGCAACGTTAGTGTCCTTTTCCAATGGTTGTTTGGCTTGATTTGTGGACATTCTAGGGGGAAGAGTTGGGGCTAGGGAAATTGAAGTCTGTATAGGAGGTTGAGGTTCAAATCCATCATAATCCTTTGGTTTTTCAGGAATATGCTCCCAACTGAAAGGCACTGCAACATGATCTGTTACTAGGGCAAACTTCAAACTTCACTAGGGGTTCAAAATTCAGTTAGGGCAAGCTTCAAACTTCTCCATTAAAAAGACACGTGAAGAACACCATTGCACAATACATTTACACATTTTTACTCATTGCAAATGTGTTTTTCCACATCATCACACTGTTTTGCCACATCACCATTCAATTAATGTCATTTCCGAAAAATTAACCGGAATGGACTTGAGTGATGTACATTAACGGATTTGAGGACAAAATTAACATTGTTTTAAGAGTTGGGACCAAGTAAATACTATCCTAAAAGTGGGAATCACCCGAGCAATTAAGCTTATAGATAAAATGTGATCTTGGTTTCTCTAAAATACTAAAAAATTCAGTATTAGTCTCTCTAAAATCTGATTTTGCTTTCTCTATACTTTTGACACGCCCTACTTTTAATTCTCGCAACATTATCTTAAATCACTTTTAATCCTTTTATAAGTTGCTATGTGAACCACTCAGAGGACTAAAAATGATACATTTATGTTAGAATAGGTATTAAATATATGCATTAATTAGTTTTACTGGAAAGTAAGAGATGTACATATAAGTTGTACCTATCTCTATATCTATCTTTGCTCTTCCCCTTACTCAATTTGTCAGAATTCTGTCAATATAATATGAGAATATAAGAGAGGTGAATTAAGCTCTCTAAAATATATTGTCTATTTTATTTATCTCAAGTTGGCATCAGGGCAGATCTATTGGTCTCAATCTTGTTCAGCAAAATATAAGCCACCTTCCACTACCGTTCACTACCATAGTTATCTCCAATAACCATTGGATTTGGAGCATCTCTCTAAGAGACAGCCAACCCTACCATAGTTATCTCCAATAACCATTGGATTTGGAGCATCTCTCTAAGAGATAGCCAACCCTGTCGGTCCCAGAGGCTGAATCTACTCAATGCACCACCACACGCATACTTATTGTTCACCACATCTAGGCGTGTGACATGCACATACTGTCATCCTTTAACTTGAGCGACATAGTGCCTCCTCAAACGCACTTGTTGGACCTTGTCTCTGCTATGATCGTTGGGTCTTCATTTCCAACAAGGATGAAGGTCAAATCTGAATTTTTCTATAGGTTTCTTATTGATTATTTCTTTTTTGTTAGTTTTCTACAACGAAAATGTCTTCTAGACTTGTCTTCTTCTCTGGAACTCCTATCATTACTGCTGAATAACTAAATGGGGAAAACTACTTTTCCTGATTTGCCTTAGTTGAACTTTGATTCCTTAGTCAAAGTTTCCGCGATCACCTTGGACAAGACGGGAGTAATGTGCCATCCAATCAAGCTGAACAGTTGAAGCAAATTGATTTTCAGTTGTGTTTTACTGTGGCAACATGTGGAACCCAAATTATTGGGTACTCTTAGATTGTTCAAAACGTACAACACTTTTTGGTAAAAGGCTCAAAATATTTTAAGTGATATTCAATGCCTTTATGACTTGACTCTCAAACAAACAGATGGTGACATGATGTCTTTTTAACTTGTTAACCAAGCATGCTTGTGGAAATGTGTTTGATTTTTATCTATTTGGCTCATGAGTAGTGATGAGAGGTATTATTGAAATATGTGGAATGTATGTTTGAAATTTCTCCATATTTTATTGTCATCAGTATTTAATTATGCTAAAATTTGTATGTGCCTACTTCAACAATGTCCTTGAATTTTTCAAAATTGAATCAAGATTTTAAATTCTAAAAGAAATATATTCTTAAATTCTTAAATTTCAAACAAATGAGGCTACAATTGTGGTTGTAGTTACTCTAAAAAACCTTGGTGTTGTGATAAAAACACAGTCACAACCTATTTTAAAAGCTAGACCCTTGGTGTGGTGGTAACATTTTTATGATTTTGCAGATTAAACCTGGTTTGAGTGCTTATGCACAGAATCCACAACAGGCAGCTGAATCTTTGATTACACTATTGGATAAAGCTGAGAGTGTTGTTCCTCAGGAGTTTCGGCCTAAGACACCTGTCAGAGTTGGGGTGTGTGTTGTCATAATTTTTTTATTATTTTATATTCATAATCGTTTGGAGTATCTGAAAATTTTTATATGATAATACAGGCAACTGCAGGGTTGAGGGCTTTGGAAGGGGATGCTTCTGACAGGATTTTGCAAGCGGTAAACATTACTTGCTGCATCTTGCTCATGTTTAATGTTATTCGCATGTAGTAGCCATGCTCAACCCTTTAAACTTGTGTTGCTTCCACTATTTGTGAATGTAAGGTTCGGAATTTGCTTAAGCAAAGAAGCACTCTAAAATCTGAGTCTGATTCGGTAAGAGTGCTGGATGGAACACAAGAAGGTGCTTTTCAATGGGTATGCATATGAACTCGATTTTTCTAACTTATGTAAGTTACATGCTTTAGTGATCACGAATGAATAGTTACAATACATTTGCTCTAAAGAGCACTTCAATCTCTGAAAATATGTAGTAACAGGTCACTAGAGAAACCATCTATAGTCAGTGACAGATATATAGAAGAGAAGTCTGTAGTCTGTACCATGAAAGGTGGGGGAAATTTCTAAATCAGCATAAATGCTGAACTCCTGACAATGTAACTCCATGGTTTTTAAGAATTTAAATTTCAATCTAGTTTGATGATGCTCCGTTGTTGTAATGACATTGCCCTTTAATTTATGGGGAGTTGGATTTAATCACTGATTAGACATAGATTCAATACTATTAGTTTGAGTAATTATAATACTATTATTGAGGAAGAAAGTGTCAATTATAGAAAAATTATTTCATTTTTTCCCTCCAGGAAAAACTTACGGAGAATCTTGTTCAAACATATTGTCCCTTATTTAGCATACTCGATTTAGGGGTTATTATAGTGTACAAATAATTTTGGGTGTGAACTGTATAAGCAGTGGGCTAAATGTACTCTGACTATTATATCAGTAATGAAGTGATGATATGATACAATAGTTGTGACAAGTTTACAGGAAATGCTAAATTTCTTTTTCCTCCTTTTTCCTTCTTTTTCTATTTTGCTATTGTTGGTTTGTTATATACTAATAATTGAGTCCATTTACTGAAGTCTGAGTCATGAGATATACTTGCACTTTACACAAGATACATATGACTCTGTTGGATTGTTGACAGTCGAAAGCATTGATACTTTTCTCAGTGGATTCTTTTCCTTTATGGATGCACTTTTATATAATTTCTGGATCTTACTTACCAAAGGATAAAACATGGTATCCAATTCCCTAGCCTTTTCTCCAACATATTCTTTTAAGCACTAAAAGTTAATTTTCCTCTTAATCATGGCGCCATCTATTTCCACTAATTTTCCTGTTAGTGCTAATTTTTAATTTCTAAGCTCTTAAACTAGCTTCTTTGCCAGTGCATGTTCACAAAGATGTGCAGATCCTTGCTTATTTTAAACTACACCGGGATGCCAATGAAGTGGCCTTGCAATCGACACTATATACCATACGTTATTCATGTATAATGACCTAACATATACATAATCACATAATCTGTCTCTATCGTAAAGATTAGACAAAATTCAACATTGGCTGCCAACTGTGTAACACAATTTTTTATTGATAGCTTTTTTCTTTATTTGAAGAGTTATGGGAGGAATGCTTAGATGTATCAGACGTGTTGGAAATACAATATAAAATACTTGTCGAATGCTAATTTTGGTATCCTGGAAGGCTCGAGTTCTAACCTGTTATTTCAAGCTCTTTGTATATGATATCTGCTTAGATAGCATTTCCTGGAAGCTAAAATTATACACTGCTAGAAAACTTTTGCATGGTTCCACAGTGACTAAAATTTTTAAGATCAAGTGTAAGCAGAACGGAAATTAAGTTAAGATGTTGTGTTCACTCTCCTCTACGGTATTTAGTTAGTTTTACCTGGCCTTCTGTTTTATATAGGTGACTATCAACTATCTACTGGGAAACCTAGGAAGAGATTATTCAGAGACAGTTGGGGTAGTTGATCTTGGAGGTGGATCTGTTCAGATGGCATATGCCATCTCAGAGACAGATGCTACCGGGGCTCCAACTGTATCAGTTGGAGAGGACCAATATGTCAAGAAGATGTTCCTTAGGGGAAGGAAATATTACCTCTATGTTCACAGGTTTTTCTTCTTGCTCTTGACATGCCATTTTGAGATGTTATGTTTTTATGGGATTTGCGAGTGCCACACCTCGGTAGTCTTTACCCTGATTTTCAGATAGATAGATATTCTGTAAAACAATTCCATCTTCATGGTCAATAGGTTTTAGCATTTTGCTTTCAGTTACTTGGGCTATGGTTTACTAGCAGCTCGTGCGAAGATTTTAAAGGTTTCGGATGATTTTGGAAACCCTTGCATCTTAGATGGCTTTAACGGTGAATATTACTTTGGCTTTCTGCATGCTTGGTTCTATTTTTATGCCAATAAGAAGTTTTATTTTAAAACATCCTCAGGATCTTACAAATATGGAGGAAAGTCGTTTAAGGCTTCATCCTATCCTTCTGGTGCAAGCTTGAATGAATGCAAAAGCATAGCTCTTAAGGCTCTCAAGGTTAAGGAGTCAAAATGCACACATATGAAGTGCACTTTTGGTGGGATATGGAATGGTGGTGGCGGTGATGGACAGAAAAATCTTTTTGTTGCCTCATTTTTCTTTGACCGGGCAGCTGAGGTATTGCTTATTTTATTCACCCTTGGACCAAATATTGATGAGTCCCTTCATTTAATGTAACTTTGCCATGCTAATCATATTATTTATTCATAGGCTGGTTTTGCCGACCCAAACTCACCCGTTGTGAAGGTTCGTCCCGTGGATTTCGAGGCTGCATCTAAGCAAGCTTGTCGAACAAAGATTGAAGATGTCAAATCCTTTTATCCACTTGTTGAGGAAGGGAACCGTCCATATTTATGCATGGATCTCTTATACCAATATACATTGCTTGTTGCTGGATTCGGTAGGTTTCGTAATCGTGTTGGAACAGTTATTCATGATAATGATGCTTTCTGCGAAATCTTTTTCTTTTTCTTAGGTCAATCTTTCTGCAAAATCTTGAGAATATTATTCTCTTCCACTGACTGGATTCTTCTTTTGGCAGGCCTAGATCCATGGCAACAGATGACGTTAGTGAAGAAAGTTAAATACCATGATGCTCTTGTTGAGGCTGCATGGCCCTTAGGCAGCGCCATAGAAGCTGTATCATCTACATAATGACACGAGTATAATAATTATTTACTCACCCGAAATCTTGCGAGATGAGTTGTCACAAGTTTCTTGAGGTTAAGTTGCCTCCATTCATGATGATCAGAAATTGCTTATCGGGTCAAATTAAGAGTATATAAGGAGCTACGTTTCAAGAATAACTAGAATATAGCTTCATTATTTTTCATCTGTAATTTTTTACTAAATATCTGATTTACAGATTTGGAAGACGAATTCAATTCATTTTTGTTCGTCTATTATTTGTAGTCTTTTAGAGATGAACAAAAGGTGATGGTGGTAGCATTATATTTTATTCATTCCCGTGCTGTTTCTTATTTCATGACCTCGTGGAAAAGCGTATTTATTGGATCTTATTTAGGGTCTATAAAAGTTTAACTTTAAAAGTGGAGACACTAGAAGAAATAAAAGAATAACCTCTTGTTATCCTTAGTCCTATTGAGTAACTATTGATATGTCTAACTAGTTGAGTTTGATTCACTTCTTATTTCGTAATATTATTTATTACTTCTGGTATTTTTAGACGATTATAGTATCATTGTGATACATAGTCTAGTTGAGCTTTTATCTACTCTTGGTTTTCGTGATAATACATCGTCTAGTTGAGTTTCACCCACTCTTGGTTGTGAAGTATTTTTCACTACTCTTTATATTCCTGATTAGTGGATAACTTCCAGTTACTCTAGGCCAGTTGATTATTCGTACCACTCCTGGTTTCCCAATAGACAAGTAGGTTTTAATTACCTTTGACTGGTTTAGTATTCGCACCACTCCTGGTCTTCAATAAACAAATAACTTCTTGTTACCCTAGATTTGTTGAGTATTTTTTGTCACTCTTGATCTTTACAGTCAGCGAATAACCACCTGTTACCCTAGACATGGAGGAGTATTCGAACCACTTTTGGTACTGTGCAACCTTGCCTAGATTTCCTTTAACTCAACTCAGTTCAATAAGTGTTTTAATTCTTTCTAGAATTGCAATCAAAGATTGCTTACAAGTCGTTCAAATTATTATTACTCTCGCAGAGATGATGTAATTACAATATAATGCAGTCTAAACACTCGCAGGTGTTTTCCTCCTTACTCTTTTCTCTCATCTTACAAAAGTAAGCAAATAATACATTGAAGTACAAGAGTATTTCTTAACTTTTTCTCTTGCCTTTTTCTCTTTTCTTCACTCACAAGATAAATGGATATAACAATGAGGCTTGAGAGAATCTTTCTTTTCTTGAGCTCTTTTATTCTACTGTTTCCTTAGTTAGAGGAGTTTTGCTTTTAGTAGCTTCAAGAGATTTCCTTGTTCAACTAATGGTGGTATATCTTCTTTCTTAGCTTATCTTCCTCATCATCACTTTCTTCTTCTTGTCTTCTATTTATACACCTTGACGGTATAGTCGTTGTGACGAAACTTTTCTTGCAATTTGACAATATGATCGTTTGACGAAGCTTGTCTTGAGATCTATTCTTTTCTGGATATTGGTGTAAATGTTTGACATAGGATGCAGTCTTTTGTCAGAGCATAAGTGTTTTTCAGAGCTTTTATCAAAAGCATATTTGACTTCTCATTTGGCATAACTTTTGATAAACTGATAAGTTCTTCTTTTATCTTCAATGTTCGTTTTGATACTTACAAGAAGAGGTAAGCGATTGTTTGTAACAATTGTCCTACACAAGATAAAATAGAAGTTTGTATAGTAGGTATGGCTTATTTCCTATTTGTTTTGGTGTTTTCAAAAACTTTAACCGTTGGTACATGATTATAAGTTTTCCATTATTTTGTTTGTGTGTTTGACTGATATCGTTTAACTGTAAGAGACTTCTTCCTTATTGGCGTTTTACCTATTGTCTTCATGTTTTGTTTAGGCGTAGGTATTGTGTCACGATTTCCTAAGGTATAAACATTCCATGAATGATTTTCTTGTTATTGACACCTACTATTGATTGTGTAGACTACTCGTTAGATATCACTTTTGTTGTTTTTGAATGTTGGACATTTAATGTCATTTAATGCTTGCTTTGAACAACAGAGTGCTTTTTATTTCCTACCGTAGATGTAGCATTTGACAATTAAACTTTTCTTCAAAAGATACTAAACGTTGATTAAGGACTTCATCGTCTAACGAAGTAACATTTTAGCTTATGGTATCGTTTAGGTAGAGTAAACACTTTTGTTATTTTGCCTTTATAGACAGACAATGTTTAACTTTGTTTGGGTTTTAAGTTTTCGTCTGTTAGTGTGTTTTGTTAATGACATCGTTTAGACATTGTTTTGTTTTCCTGAGAGCTAAACTGAATACCCTTTAGGTATAATAACCTTTACGCTTTTAGTTTTAACTCTCTTAGACGGTTTTGACTTGATAGTCGTTTAGCATTGCGTTTGGGTGTTTTGACTTGGTTATTTTTCTATTTCTTAAGATCCAAAGTGTTTTACCTTGTTTCTTCAGCTGGACTAATCTTATTTCTCCTATGTTGTATCCAATTAGTGTTTTAGTTTTCTTCTTGTCCTGTTCTCCCAATTTGATAGCCTAATTTGATTTTCTTTTGATTGTTTGGTGTGTTAGACTCCTTTAAGAGGATCCTTCTTAGTGTTTTACGATATGTTGTATGGATACCTATACTTCCTATGTTTAGGGTTTTATATCTTATTGTTTAGGGTTTATTTTCTATTCTTCTATTCTATAAGGTTTTCTATTATGTGGTTATCATTTCTTTTTAACTTAAGATTTTCTATCCTAGCGTTTAGTGTTCCAGGGTTCTTAGATTTTTCTATCCTATGAGTTTTCCTATTCTTCTATGGAACTTTTTCGTTGCCTTTTCTAACTTAAGGTTTTCTATCCTATGAGTTCTTCTATGGAACTTCATTGTTGTTTTCTATCCTATTTAGAGTTTTCTATCCTATAAGTTTCCTTTTCTTCTATGGAACTTCTTTGTTTTATGTTGTTTAGTTAAACTTCAAAACTAGGGTTCTTATAGACAAGCTTGTCTTGTCCCAACATTATGATTGAAGCCTCCTTGGTCTGGAACTTCAATTCTAGAAATAGAAAATCAAAGTGCAACGAGTGAAGATGAATTGATATAGTTGCTAAATGAAGAATCAATGGTGTGTGTATGGTGCCTCAGGCTCAGACAGATTTCCCACGAAGGAAGGAAGCTAGAGGACAAGAAGAAGAACTTTGAATTAGAGCACATTCAAGAGCAAGCATGTGTGGAAATTTCAACAACAATTCATTACTTGCATGAAAAGTAATTAAAAAAGAGAGCAACAATCTTATTTATACATGGGGAAACTCTCTAGTCTACTCATTTTCCCTCCTAAATTCGAAGCAAGTGCTAATTGGAAAAGTCACACTAAACATGCCAAGTCATAAAACAAATGGGCAAACACGCGTAATATGAATCCGGAAGCTCATCCAAAGCTCTAGGCTAGCTTGATTCTTGACCCAATGATCTTGGTTGGCTGGTCCATGAGCCTAATGAATGTGTCCTAGTGTTTATTGGATCCATTGCTCTTGTTAAGGATCCTTATGCTTCTTCTAAAGCTTATGTTACCAAAAAGAAGCATTGATACTTTGAAGAGATTTTGATGATGATGCACTTGAAGACTTGAAGGAACTTCTACATACATTTTTAAAGCACCTTTTGTAGAAACATGTGTATTAGGATTTGTCTTTCACTTGTAAGCATTCAAATGTCATGTAACTTGCTCTTTAGTATAGTTTTCTCTCGGTAATAATCGATTATCATGGGCGATAATCGATTATCATAAGTAGAATTAAAAAAGACTTCAATTCAGCAATAATCGATTATCACTAAGGATAATCGATTATCACTTTTTTCAATACCTATAACGGTCTAAAATAATTTATTCTCACTTTTGGCAATCGATTATAACTGGTAGTTTGGAGCTGCCTTTTCATTTTCTGACCCTTGACCTATAAATAGAAGTCTCCATAACCTTGAGAAAGTTACATAAACCATTACAAAGTACAAAATTGGTTCTAAGGAAGCTCTAAGTGTTTAAGTGTTTGCTTGATCAAGTCCTTGAAGAGGGAGAAGCTTATCTTAGTGTGTATAAGGTGGAAGTGGTTCTCTACCAAGTTGTTCAAGCTGTTTTTCATTCCTTGGTGTTTCGAAGGAAGGTGTTTTCTATTTAATTTAGTTATTTACATATCTTGTATCATTAAACTGATTTTAGTGAAAAGTTAATCACTTATTTTAAAGTGATTAAAAATTGGATGTATAATCTTTTGATTCGAACAGTATAAAAATCATCTGTGTGATTTTCTATATCTCTTCATCTCTTTACTTTAATTTGTTCGAAGAAACTTTTAAAAGGGAAAATGAAAATTTTAATAGAACCAATTCACCCTTCCCCTCTTGGTTTTGTGTCTGATCACACTTTTAAACATTTCGCTGCATGATACCAATCCCTACAGCTTGGAGCAAAGCAAGAATGAACTTGGAAAATCCTTGTTTTACTTTCATTCTCCTAGTCTTATCTTAAGTTGTTGCTCCTTGGATGGATATCCATTTAGTCCCCTAAATATGTTTCCATCAAATTATCTATCAAAACTTTTTGAACACTTTTCTCTTTCTCAAATTTCATTTTTCATTCTTTTCGATCATCATCACTTTGTAATTCTTTTTGTTTTTTGGTTTACTTTTCTTGATGAATTCTCTTCATTTGATCATTGAGCATTTTTTGTTTGCATATTGAGTTGATTTCTAGTGTGATAATAACCATTGTTTTGGATAATTTTATAACAAAACTTTATTATATTCTCTGGCTCAATGGGGTAGCAAGGGATATTTAACTTTTAGATAAAGAACGACAACCACACATCATTTCAAATTTTGTTTTCCCTATTTTAAAAAGATTAATTCTACGACAATACTAGATGACTCCCTTTTAAGGCAAGATTGTCTATAAGACTAAACTGTTTAAACACTCTTATGTGTTTTGAAGTTTAACAAACAACATTAACCGAAATAAACATATGACAAGTGCTAGATTAACAACACAGGTAAAACATAAGTGACTTATGAAAATTCTGAGAAACCTAAATACCTTGGGCAAAGCCTTAGTGAAACACCTAGATATGAACAAGATACACCACTAACGATTCCCAAATCAATGTGTCAATGAAAGTCTTGCTGAATGTAAATGTAATACATTGTTAGACAATAACTAAACAAACTCTCAATATGTCTTAGTAGATAAAAGTGTCAAGATATGTTTTTGGAAAGCTAGCTGAAATGTTTTAATTGATAGTCCATAAACTTATGTTAGAAGACACCTTGCTAAACACACATGTTGAATGTAACAAAGAAAAATCTAAAGTGTTTACATAGGCTAGATGATACCATGTGCCAAACGATCTTCTTCATCCAACGGTGAAGTTTTCATCAACTGCTTGGTATCTTAGTACAAAGCTTAAATGATAAAATCCTACTTAAATGGTAGAATACGCAAAAAGAACTTTGTTATTCTGAACAGGCATTAAATGCCATTAAATCCTTAACGTTTAAAGTGATAAGAAAAAAGAAATTTATGTTGCAAGCATATCTACTCTACTTTGTGTAGATTGTTTATTACATGCATCCACCTACTTCATCTTATACAAATCACAAGTCGACGTTAGGAACAAAGAAGATATTCACAGGATGTTCTCTACATTAGAAGTCGTGCCTGGAAAAATTATACCAGTTACTTTTGTCAAAGTATTGAAAAAGCAAGTATGCTCTGACAAGTTGACTTTAACCAACGACTGCTTCATACGACAAGACTGAGAAAACTCAAGGATCAAGGCAAAAACTCTGTATAACAGATATCTTTTTGAGAATCCTTTAAATAAAAGATTATTAAAAAGAAGAATAAAGAGAATAACATATAGAAAAAAAGAACTCAAGCGAAGAAACTTCGAGAGAAAATCTCAAAAAGCGCATTTACTCAAAAGAGAATATCAGAGAGAGAAAAGCTCAAGAAAAAAATTATATCAAGCTTCATTGATATATATAAGCTTTCTATTGTAAGAAAAGAGAAGAGAGAAAACACTTAGTGATTCTATTAGATTGATTTGTATTGAACATATATCTTCTTTACGAGAGTTATCATCCAAGGACCAATCGTTTGATTGTAAATTTTGAAGATAATTAAAACACTTTATGTTCAACTTTAAGGAGTTAAACGGTAGCTTGACGGGTGTATCTAGTGGAAACCAAGAGTGGGTGAAACTCAACTAGACAAGTATATTTGAAGGATACCAGGAGTGGTAAAACCAGGAGTAGGTGAAACTCGATACTAGTCAGAGTAACGATGGTTACTTGAGTGGCTAGGGATACCAGGAGTGGTGAGAATAATCAATTGTAATCTTGTTGAAGATTATAGTGGAACCCTATAAGGTATTAAAAGAGACTATATTTAGCTCGGTGGAGCGAACCAATATAAACACAATAGTGTGTTTATTGCTTTATTCTCTTTAAATGTTTCTCTTCCAAATCCTACAGTTTCACTTTATTTTAATTTATATAAAAGCTCCTACTATTAAACGACTCTTTATTAAAGAGCTATCTCTATCAAAACGTTGTAACAAACATTTTTCAATGATTAAAAAGCACATACTAAAAATAATTCATTGCTTAAACTGATATTTAAAGTCAAGCGTTTAACAACTTACGTAAACTTTTTAATCCTCAGTGCTATATTATCTCCTCAGTGCTATATTCAACCCCCCTCCTCCTTCTAGTGTTTTTCCAGGTAGTTGAGTTGGTGTTAGAGCTAATCTCACAGGGTTAGTTCTTAACACGTCTTGAGGAAACGATCCTGAGACATTGTTTTAAACATTTTGTTTTGCCTCTAGACAATGTCAATTCATTTTTCACATGTTCATTTTCTTTTGAAACTTTCTTGTTTTGCTTTCTTAGTTGTTTGAAAGCGTATGATAATTTAGTAGTTTTGGATAAAAGTTCGTTATACACTTGAATAACTGAATTTGTTTGAAAGCGTATGATAATTTAGTGGTTTTGGATAAAAGTTCATTATACACTTAAATAACTGAATGTAAATCTGAAAAATCTACCTTTTGTCAGAGTCGTCTGACGAGTATTCAATGTTGTCTGCCATAAGGCATATATTTGTTTCCTCCTTTTATTCTTCTCATGATTATGAGGAGTAGAAGTCTTCTCAGGTACTCATAAGTACCTTCTTTTTTCCCTTTGTGAAAAGACCGTCTTCTTCTTTGACTTTTCCAAATCAGGACATTCAAACCTAAACTGTCTCGGTTTCTTGCCTTCATAGCAACTGACAGGTTCTTCTTTTTATTTATCCTTTTACTCATTCCTTGAGGTAGGCCCAACACATCTTCCTTTAAATAAAGGACTCTTCTTTTTCTTCCATATAGAGTGGATTTTTCTTGAGATGAACGATAATTTTTCTTCTTCTTCTTCGTTAAAATCATCTTCATCATTGTATTCCTCCGAGGGTTCTTCTCGATAGTCTTTGATCTTTAAAGGAATGCTCTTTTCTTTTCTCAACATCACATATTTTTGTAGCTCTAATTTATGAACCTTCAAAATGCCTATAAGCTCCTCGAGGATCAATCCATCAAGGTTTTTGGATGTTCTAAGAGTTGAATGGAATTTTTAAAAATTTTCGCAAGTAAATGTTTAAACTCTTTTGTAGGGGTTAGACGGGTTTGAAAACGAAAGCAGAAGACAAACTTGTTTTTATACTGGTTCACTCACAACTTGAGCTACATATAGTTCTCCCTATAGCACTTTTAAGGGTTTCCACTAATCTCAAAAGATTACACTCGAGTTTAACCACTCCTGTATACATAGTTTAACTTACTAGACTGTTTAACTCCACTGAATTAAACTTATCAGTATTTGAATTCACTTTTGAATATGGAAACAACAAAGGTTTTTCAAGATACAACATAAAAAAGATAACTCTCATAGAGAGGATATGAAATTTTACGAAGAAATTCTAAAAACTTGTAAATAACTTTTCTTTTTCAAAGAATAATCATTAGATTATGTAAGCTTAAAGAAAACAACAACGTAAGAGAATGCAATGAATAATTCTTCATTGTCTTCTCCTCACGCAGTCCTCGTTACATAGGCTTTTTCGAAAAAGATCTATTACTTAGAGCTTTGACTTTCACATAAGGATATAGCCTTTTTGTACGAAGTTAGAAGCTATGTTGCGTCTTATAGAGACAATTGTGTTGTGTGTACGAAGGAGACATTCAAAAGGCATGAAAAAAAAAATTCCTAGAATATCTTCATGTTGAGATTGTTGACAACACAATATTTATATCACTCTAGTTTTTTATGATGACAACACATTTTTAATAACACATGTATTGTTATGTGTTACATGTTCCAATCTTCAGTGTTGATTGTTATCTTGATGAACATGTTTGTGTGAAATCTAATATATGAATGCATATTCATTGTTCTGATATATGTGACATATGTTGTGATTGCATTACATATACTTTGGAAAAGGAAAACCACATGCACTTTTATGAACTTACATTGTGTGGCATAACTGCAAGTTATAAGTCGACTTCATTATGAGGGAAGTCGAATTAAGCTCGTGACTATGCACAAATTAACAAATACAGTGCTATGTGAGATTTTACACTGAAAAGAATTTCAATGTGTGCAGTGTTAAAAGTCTGACAAGTGCACCGAATCGTATCAAGTGATAATAAACGGTAAGTCCGAGTATCGTTTCCCTAGAGACTCTTAGGCCTAAACGTTCGTGTGAATTCTTGATTTCTTAAGACTTGATGGAACGAAAATTAGGGTTTTAGATGCAAGACATAAAATAAACATGCATGCAAAGATTGATCAATTGACAGTTGAACTATATGGATGAATGATGTTGTTGGGGTTTATGATTTCATCCTAATCCACCTCATATATTTCCAAATTCTACTTAATTCTACTTCTTTATCAATGTTAGTGCCACTTTCTAAATTCCCTTAATTTCAATATCTTGGTGAATAGAGTCTACTCTTAATTACTAGTTTATTATGTCTAGTCTCCCTAGTAACTAATCAAGCATTACATAATTCGCACAAAAGTTTAAGACAGTTGGTCCTCCTATCCTTATGTCTAGGTAATATTTCTATCAAGAGAATTCCCTCATGTCTAGACCTACCCATACGTGTCCATATAGATAGAATCAAAGATTATGCTATAGATACCACTTGATACGAGACGCCTGAGAGAAGTTGACCGAAGGCGCGATTCAACTCCGACGAAGCATCTACGATGAAGAATACGCAGCGGAATATGAGAAGAAGATGGAGAACTGGAGAAAAATGGGTTTGAACTGTACAAAACCCTAGAAACACAAACACAAGTCAGACTAAGTTCGAATCAAAGGTGCTATGCAGATATTACAAACTGTTTTGTAATAATGTCTCAATGACTGTACAGTTTTGGTGCATAATGTGTAATCTTACAATTTGCAGATTTCGAACATATGTTGTACTAGTCCCATTAGCTTTTTACTTTGCATTTCAATTCTTTTGAATGGTTTACTTCTTTTACATGGACTCAAGCTTTTTGCTACAACATACCTATAATGTTCAATACACCAATTCAATCGTCAAAAATACAATGTAATTCTGCAGCAACTGATTTGAACTTAGAAAAAGTGCTTAAAATAGATGAGTTGACTACTAAAAATGCACAAAACCATTTATAGTCATTGTAACTTCATACAAACATGTTTAATCGATGAATATAAACTTGTTTGAATCAATATCCTAGACAGATTCAAGTTACATAACAATTTGATGTATCCAGCTCATGTGCAACTCATATTAATCAACTCTAATATCCAAAATTGGAAACAACACTTTAAAACAGACTTGGAACAAGGATTTACACTTCAAAACAATATTGAAATTGGCTCAAAATCAGCAGAAGATACAACAGATAGTTGGCAAGGATCTAAAGCTTCCAACCAGATTTTTAAAACAAAATGACTCAACAAAGAAAATGCAGATCGGTCAACTGCCAATGCACTCTGAATTTCCAGTCTATCACCAAGCCAATTGCCAAGGCAATTTCATGCTTATATGGTGTTCATTCCAGAACAGTTTTAAGTAAGCATTGATACTTATCAAAATAGCAAGTCAGATACGCAAATATCCAATGAACAATGACTGACAAATGCTAAAACAGATTCAACCAACACAAATCTGCAATGATTCTGAAATGCTTGACACTAATCATGCACTTGAGCTCCTCATAAAGAAGGTCATAGCTCATTTGATTGTGCAGAATATGTCTATTCACTCAGATTTCCAGATGTAGCATTAACACGGTTTTAAACCAGATTTTGATAACAAGACAAACAGTTACACATGACTGAACAATACTGGAAAGGATGCTCAAATAAAAAAAATGACTCAAACACACAAAGTGACCGAATAAAATGATCAAAATGAGACTCAAGTTCAGGACGAAACAAACAGATGCACAAAATCAGTTAATTTGGAAACCTAAACAGAGAATACAATAGATCAAGAAGAGACTGAATCAAAGTAAGACAGAATCAACAACTCAAATCAAATCAAGACATAAAAGGAAAATTTAATTGACAACGCGGAGATTGAACAAAATAAACGCAAAACAGTGAAAACATGAAGAACAGAGGCAAAACAAATCAGAGACAATGAACAAATCAGAATCAGATTCAAGAGAACTCAAAACAGATTGAATCAACATGAAACCGAGACAACAACAATATGAATCAACACAGACATAGAAGGAATCCAGACAGAATCGAAAATCAGAGATACTTAGTTGTTGACGCGTGCTCGAACCGAGCTCTGATACCACTTGATACGAGACGCCTGAGAGAAGTTGACCGAAGGCGCGATTCAACTCCGGCGAAGCATCTACGATGAAGAATACGCAGCGGAATATGAGAAGAAGATGGAGAACTGGAGAAAAATGGGTTTGAACCGTACAAAACCCTAGAAACACAAGTGAACCCTAGAATGGTGAAGGAAACTCGGAACAAACCGATTAAACAGTGAGAATCGAAGTTTAATCGGTGTAAAAGGTTTGGTTCATTTCAAAAGAGGTTTTAATCGGTGGATTTTGGAAGACAAATGGTGGAAAGGTGTTTAGACAAAGAATCAATCGGTAGAAATGGTTGGAAATGGTGAAATGAGGCTTTTAATCGGTGGAAACCTAGCAAATGGTGGATCTGTGGTTCGTGGTTGGAGACGAAGATGAACCGAGAGAGAAACGGAGCTCTTGAGGGGTGGTTGGGAATGAAACTGAGAAATGAAATGGTTGGTGCGTCTGAAGCGTGAGAATGAAGTGAGCGTAGCGAAGACGCGATAAGAAACCTGATGCGTGGCTGATGAAGAATGACGCCACTCGTCTAATACAGATTGGAGCAATGGTGATGTAATGTGATGAGAGAGAATTCTGATGAGGAAAAGTGAGAGAATGAGGTAGTGTGCTGGAAGGTGGCTAGAGGAGGTCCCATGGACTCTCTAGCCTGACTTTCAAGGGAGAATTAATTCTGGATTTCAGAAATCTAATTCTCATTTAGCTCAAAAGTGATTACAAGATATGTTAGCATGCCTATATATAGGTCTAAATGTACCACATGCCTAACACATTGTGCACATGTCTATTACATGTAAAAGAAAGACTACACTAAAGACATTGGGTTTGGGCCCCGCGTATCATCCCCTCCCCCTTGGAAAGGATTTGTCCTCAAATCTTGATGGTTCTCATGAGGACTTATTTTTAGTTGACTTTTTACAAACTCCTCCTGGATCAAAGATAAATCTGCAATAAACATTAAACATAACACTAATTAGTTTTCCTTGACCCAAAGTATATAAAAGAAAATTTTGAGAAGATGGTTTCTTAATTTTAAAATTTTCAATATGATGATTATAAAGAAACCATGCTTCATTTGAAAATGTATTTTTGTCTTGAGTTAAAATTAATGGTAACTCTAACTCAAGTTTTTGATTGCCATATTTTAAAAATTGAAACTTTTGAAAAGGTTGAATGGCAATGTTTTGGAAAGAAAAGATGAATTTGGAACATTTAATTTCAATTGAAGAAAAGTTAAAGGATAGAAAACCTCCCCTTTTGGGTTCTAGATTAGGATATGTTGTCATCAATTTCTTTTCTTCCCTTTCCTTCCTTTCAATTTCTTTCTGCTCTTTCTTTTATAGTCTCTCTTCGAGCTCTCTCTTTTCTTCCTCTTCTTTTTTCTCTCTTTCTTCTTCTTCTCTTCTCACTAGTTCTCTTCTCACCCTTTCTTCCTCTTCTTTTCTCTCTTGTTCTCTCTTTCTCTCTCTTTCTCTTTGTCTTTCTTCTTTTCGTTTTCTCTCTTTTCTTCTCTCTTGTCTCTCTATTCTTTCTTGTAATTTCCTATGTTCTCTCTCAAGTCTCCTTTTACTTCCCTCATTCAAGAACTTCATGAGTTTTTCTCTAAACTTTATTTCCCTACTATTGAATCCACTTAATTTTTCAATGAATGACTTACCTCCTCTATTAAACTCTCTCATAAATTGTAAATTTCTTTGAATCTCTAGAGGTAAAAATTTTTTTCTCAAACAAACTTTTAATTCTTCCCAGTTATTGATGGGAGATTTTCTACCTATGGTAACATGATATTCTCTTTCTTCCCACCACTCTCTTGCATACCCTTCAAACTTGGAAATGTATATCCTAGGAACACAATTTTGATTTGCTCGAGAAGAAACATGATATGTCTCATAAGGATCACTGATTTTAGCCATGAGTGGATGTATTTCTTCAATTTTCTTTTCCCAAGCTAAGTAGGTTAAAACACTTGTCTCTCTACCAAAGAAAGGAATATACCTATTAGCTTGATCATATATATCACACTCAATCCTATCCATTTCCCAAAAATTATTATTTTTTCTAGATTTTTCAAGTATATCAATCATAGTTTTGAAAGCTTCTGGATGGTCAAAATTGACATAACTACTCCTAGAAAACCTATGACTTGACATCCTTTGTTATTAAAAGTTATTCTAAAAGGACACACAAACAACAATCGGACTCTAAGACCCCTAAAAACGTACGGACTCTAAGGCGACAAAAGTCACACCTAAACGTGAACATAGAATCACACACAAGCTAAAACAATCAAATTCTACTCTATGTCTAACTTATGCTAAAAAGCTAAAAGAAAAGCAATTAAAGTTGCCAAGAATTGAAAGAACACCAAGGACTCTTCCAAGCTTGGACTTTATAAAGGCCCTTTGCAAACCAGAAAATAAAACTAACAAAGACATTGGCTGACACAAGCCCATCAAATACACAGAAAAATAAAAAATTACAAAACATTCAATCCTAAGCTACATCCCAATGAAGCTATAACCCGCTGGTGGTACTCTGCTGTACAGTCCACTGATGCTACGGTCCAACTCTTTTGTGCCCAGATCTTGTCCAATGCATTCCAGAATCTCGTGCTCAATCTTGCAGCTTCAATTCGTTGCTGTTGGATATCCTGCAATCACACCTGCACACAATTGTTGTGAGAATTCACTTAATTAAAACAAATGGCAGACAAAGATATAGGGTAATAGACTTCCCTTTCTCGGTCTTGTGTTTCTTGCATTTTAAATCTGCTCTAGCACTATTCCTAAGATCACTTTGCTGTGCCACCTTGTTTTCTACCCATTTTCTTGTTTGTCTTTATTGACCTTCTTGGTTTTGTCTCATCATGTGTAACTTTGATCTGCCATTCTTAATTTGAGCTTTCTTTGCTTTTGAAATCTGATCTAGAGTCTCTTGTGAGTCTGTTTGCTCTGTTGTCCTATCCTGTTCTGCCATTGCTTTTGCTTAGCCTATCCATCTCTGGTTTGAGAAGCACTTTCATTCTTGGTTTTGGAAATTGAAAGAGGTTTGTGTGCTTGGTAGCCTCTTAGGTGGTGGTAGTCTAAAAGACCTACCCATACGTGTCCATATAGATACATCCAGGGAGATGTAAGGACGAAACTCCGTGAGATTTGAGTGAAAATGCAGCTTGGACAAGCAAGAGATCCCATGGAACGGAGATAGATGTTGGCTGCAGCGATGNAGAGCAGATCTGGAGTTGCTCTCGGTTTGGTTTGNGGAATATGGTGATGGCAGCGGAGTGGAGGTGTTTGTNGTGAAGTGAGATGGAGGCTAGCTTGAATGGANGGTTCACAACTTCAGAAGGCTTCCCAAGAGATGGAAGAAANTTGCAATGGAGTTACAAGCAAGGAAGATGACTTTCGGTTGAAGGAATTGTGCTTTCATGTGAGCANAATTTCTTTACTTGATTCCAAAAGTATCTTACAAGCTTTGCCAATGAGATTTTATAGATCAATCTCAAGGCCATGTGTGGGAAATACTTAGATCCANTTTTTACGNATCTTAAGCCAACTAATCAAACATGTGCAAAATGTGGATGGCTTCTAGAAAGCCTTATTAAACATGTGATACAAAAAGCTATGTGCATAAGGAGGATANAAATACTAATGCCGCCCCTATGATGCTAGACACACCCCCCCTTATGTTGCAATGTCTTTTTTACCCCTCTCCATGTCTTGGTAAATTTGTATCATCTCCTTGGTCTCCAAGCTTCCATCCAAAAATAGCAAATAGTATTTGACCTTGTGGAAAATACTCATCTTGAAGCTTTTTGGCCATCCCTCTTGTGATAGGTCCTATGGTGCTAGTCCTTCTTGTATCATCCCCTCCTTCTTGAGAAGGATTTGTCCTCAAATCCAAAGGATCATCATCTTCACTTGCATAACCTGCAAAAGGTTTAAGATCAGCAACATTGAAAGTAGCATGAACTCCATATTCAAGAGGAAGATCAAGTTGATAAGCATTAGGATTAATCCTCTTTAAGACTCTAAAAGGACCATCTCCTCTAGGATTGAGTTTGGATTTTCTTAGGTGAGGAAATCTTTCCTTCCTAAGATGAACCCAAACTAAATCTCCTTCATTGAAGATCAACTCTTTTTTTCCTTTATTATGTTTCTTGGCATATTTTTCATTTTGTTGTTGAATTTGAATTTTAACCCTTTCATGCATTTCTTTGATAAACTTAGATTTAGAAACCCCATCTTGATGAACAAAATAAATAGAATTTGGAAGGGGTATTAAATCCATAGGAGTTAAAGGGTTAAAACCATAGACAACTTCAAAAGGAGACAATTTAGTAGTTCCATCAACTACTATATTGTAGGCAAACTCAACATGAGGTAAGTACTCATCCCAAGATTTGTGATTTCCTTTAAGAACTACCCTTAGTAAAGTGGAAAGAGATCTATTGACTACTTCAGTTTGACCATCTGTTTGAGGATGGCAAGTAGTAGAAAAAGATAACTTAGTCCCTAATCNAGACCATAAGGTCCTCCAAAAGTGACTAAGAAATTTTGTATCTCTATCCGAAACTATTACCTTAGGTAACCCATGAAGTTTAACCACATCTCTAAAGAATAACTTTGCTATGTTGCTTGCATCATCTACTTTGTGGCAAGGTATAAAATGAGCCATTTTACTAAATCTATCCACCACCACAAAGATAGAATCAAAACCCCTAGAAGTTTTGGGAAGTCCTAGCACAAAATCCATACTTATCTCTTCCCAAGGGGTTGATGCAACATGCAAAGGAGTGTAAAGTCCATGAGACATTGTTTTAGACTTTAATTCTAAACAAGTAATGCACTTAAAACAATGTCTTTGGACATCCTTTCTCATGTGAGGCCAAAAGAANTTCTCTTTCAACATGCCAAGGGTCTTGTCTACCCCAAAATGCCCCATTAATCGGCCCTCATGTGTCTCTTTGACAAGGAGTTTTCTATGTGAGCCTTGGGAAATGCAAATTTTTCCTTCTTTAAAAAGATACCCTTCCCTCACATAGAATCCCCCTTGTGATTTATTAAGACACTCCTCATAGATATGAGCAAAATCAGGATCTTGTGAATACAACTTAAGAATGTTATTAAATCCAAGAATTTGAGCTCCCAATGTGGCTAAAAGATTAATTTTCCTTGATAAAGCATCAGCCACCACATTGGATTTTCCTTTCTTGTATTTAATAACATAAGTGAATTGCTCAATAAATTCCAACCACTTAGCATGTCTCTTTTGTAACTTGTGTTGACTCTTCAAATACTTAAGTGATTCATGATCACTATGAATGATAACCTCCTTGGCAACAAGGTAATGTTCCCAAGTTTGAAGAGCCCTCACAAGTGCATAGAGTTCCTTGTCATAGGTGGGGTAATTACAAGAGGCACCATGAAGTTTTTCACTAAAGTATGCAATTGGGTGTCCTTCTTGTAATAATATTGCACCTATGCCAAATCCTGAAGCATCACATTCTAGCTCAAAAGTTTTGGAAAAATTTGGCAAAGCTAGAATGGGTGCTTGTGTGAGCTTCTCTTTGAGTAGCTCAAAAGCCTTTTGTTGTTTTTCCCCCCAATGGAATGTAACATCCTTTTTCACCAACTCATTGAGGGGTGAAGCAAGACTAGAGAAGTTAGGAACAAATCTTCTATAAAAGCTTTCCAACCCATGGAAGCTCCTTACTTCTCCTACATTCTTTGGAGGAGGCCAATCTTGGATGGCCTTTATTTTTTCTAGGTCCACATGAACCCCATTTTTGGTGACCACAAATCCAAGAAATATGACACTATCAACACAAAAGGTACACTTGTCAAAGTTTGCAAACAATTTGTGTTTTCTAAGAATTGNTAAAACAACTCTNAAATGATTTTCATGNGTTTGCAAATTTTGACTATATACCAAGATGTCATCAAAGTANACAACTACAAACTTCCCAATGCAATCCCTAAGGACATGATTCATAAGTCTCATGANTGTGCTTGGAGCATTTGTAAGACCAAAAGGCATAACTAGCCATTCATATAATCCAAACTTGGTCTTAAAGGCAGTTTTCCATTCATCACCCTCTTTAATTCTTATTTGGTGATAGCCACTTTTTAAATCTACCTTTGAAAATATTTGTGCTCCATGCANTTCATCCAACATATCATCAAGCCTAGGAATGGGATGTCTATACTTGATTGTGATGTTGTTGATAGCNCTACAATCACAACACATGCGCCACTTTCCATCTTTTTTTGGTACAAGCAACACTGGTACAGCACATGGACTTAGACTCTTTTGAACTAAGCCTTTATCTAGCAACTCTTGGACTTGTGTCTCAATCTCCTTAGTTTCTTGGGGGTTTGTCCTATAGGCTGGCCTATTAGGAAGAATTGCCCCTGGAATGAAATCAATTTGATGTTCTATTCCTCTTATGGGTGGAAGCCCTTTTGGAATTTCTTTTGGAAATAGATCATCAAATTCTTTCAAAAGTTTTTGAATGGGTGGAGAAAGAGTTGAAGTCTTTGGATCACTAGATGTGCATGTAAGTGTCCCTTGACAAAGGAGAATGTATGAAGGTTGCTCAACTTGAAGTGTATTGAGTAAAGTCTTTTTGTTTAAAAGAACTTCATGTTGAGTGACCTTAGGTGGTACATTTGTCTCTCTACTCTCCTTTCTTTTTGACTTTTTCTTTTGATCATGTTCTTGCTTTCTTAAAGACTTCATTTGTGCTTGATCCTTAGCCACTTGGGTAGGAGTCAAAGGATGAAGCACAAACTTCTTGTCCTTTTGATGGATAGTGATGGTATTGGTTAGACCATGATGGATAGTTTGATGATCAAATTGCCATGGTCTCCCCAATAACACATGACACGCTTCCATGGGAACTATATCACATAAAACTTCATCTTTGAAGTTCCCAATGGAAAATGCCAACTTCACTTGATTCTTGACTATTATATCCCCATCTTCATTTAACCAATGAAGTTTATAAGGTTTTGGATGGGGTATAATATCAAGCTTCAACTTCTCAACCAACCTTGTACTACAACAATTGCAACAAGAACCACCATCAATAATGAGAGAACAATGATTTTCTTGAATTTTACATCTTGTATGAAAGATGTTCTCTCTTTGTGATAGGTGTTCTAGACTTGGTTGGTTGCTAAGGATTCTTCTTGCCATGAGAAGTTGTCCATCATCAGCATATATTTCCTCTTCTTTTTCTTCTTTCTCACTCTCACTTTCACTAGTTGGGGTATCACTTTCACTACTATAAATGTCCTTGCCTTTCAAAATGATGTTTCTCTTTGTAGGACATTGAGTAGCTACATGACCCCTTCCTAGACATTTAAAACACTTGATTTCACTTGTTCTTGTGTGTGAGGGTGTCTCTTTCTTGGGTCTCTCTTCTATTTTGGCTAGAGGTTTAAATGACTCTTTTTCTTTAAAAACTTTCTTTTCAAAAGTAGGTTGAACTTGAACTCTTTTAGAAGAAGATTTTCTCAAGTTTTGTTGTTCTACCTTTATACACATTTGAACAAGATCATTCAAATCTCTATAAGGTAGAAGTTCAACCCTATCTCTTATGTCAAAATTGAGCCCACTTAAAAATCTAGCTAAAGTAATTTCTGGACCCTCTACTATGCCTGCCCTCATCATATATAACTCCATCTTTTGTCTATATTCCTCAACTGTCATAGACCTTTGTTGTAACCTTTGGAGTTTATCCATAAGTTCCTTATTGTAGTAGGAGGGAATGTGCCTCCTTCTAAGGGCAGACTTAAGATCATTCCAATAATGGATGGGAGGGGCTTGATGTCTAAGCCTCTCTTGGACTAAGGCAGTCCACCAATACATTGCATACCCTTGAAAGCTTAGGGTAGCTAGAGAAACCTTTCTCTCTTCACTTACTTGGTGGCAAGCAAATAATTGCTCCACCTTCATTTCCCAATCAAAATAAGCCTCAACATTGTCCTTCCCATGGAAGTGAGGCAACACAATATTGACTTCTTTAGGGGGTGGGGGTGCATGAGAATTTCTCCTATGCCTCCTAGAAGTAGAAGGTTGATGAGGGTAATAATCACCCATACTCAAAGAATTCCCTCCCTCTTGAGAATTTTCACTCTGACTTCCCCTAGACTTACTTGCCCTTATCAATCTTAATTCATCTTGAATAACAGCATTTTGAAGCTCTCTATTGACTTTCTCTTCTTTTATTTCCCTTCTCATTTCCTTGAATTCATTAACTAAAGCTTGAAGAGAAAAATTTTCCTTTTCACTATCACTAAGCCTAGGAGAATGTCTTCTAGACATTATGGTGGACTTAAATGTTATTCTTGAAATAAAGACTAAAGATTTTCACTTGAAAGCAATATTCCAGGTAAGGGTGGTGAACCACTAGGGTCACTTAATAACCAGGCCTTGTCCTTGCCAAATATGCTTCTAGCTACTTACTAGAGTCTTTAGATCAAAATCACTCTTAAATCCACTTAAGTCTTAAAGACAACAAAGAAAATACAAAGCAAAGAAAACAACAAGGATTGGGACTCTAAAATTCGGACTCTAGGCGCGCTCCTAGTCCTTGAATGAAAACAATGAAACTTGAAAGTAAAGATGGAAAAGTAAAGGGGAGGTCTCCTATGGTGAGGCTTAGACTTTGGATCTAAGACACACTCACCGAATACCCAATTTTAGGTTGTGAGACTTCTTTGAGTCTAGTTACAAATGAGGGAAGAGCACTTGTGAACTCTAGCACCTCACTTGCTTGGATTTGGAACTTACAACCAAAAACCAATGAAATTTACAAAGAACTTGGTAAAGGGAAAACAAAAGAACATTAAAATTAGGCTAAAGAAAGAATGTGTGCAGCTTTGGTTGCTCTCAAAGAACTTGAATCTATTAGATTCACTCCACAAAACTCTCAGCTGCAAGTGATCACTCAATGAGACGAAATTTTGCAAAAACACCCATGTGTGCTGGTTGCTGTTTTGGTGCACTGCTGCAGCAACTTTTGAATGCAGATTGGTCACGGATTCCCTTCCCTAATAGCCATCTTCTTGCATTTGTTTCTCATCATTGAACCTTCTTTGATGCTTCCACTTATGGTAAACCTTCTGAGGTACAATTCACCTATCCAGCAAACCAATTAGCCACAGGAAATATAACCACAATTGCTAGAAAAGTCGCAGCCAAAAGACAACAACACCAGGATTTACGTCAAACAGTTGGTGTGCAGAATGTTCAAAAATTAGAAATCAAGCAATTAAGTGGCTATCAAACACGAAGGTACTTCAAATGGAACCTAGGAATAGCTCTAGATCAGATTTAAAACATAAAAAAAGACCAGCACTCAGAATTAAGCACGAATAAGCTATGCAATGCAATTGGACTAAACTGTTTGATAAAATGCCTCAGTGAACTTTCAGAAATTTGACAGCAAAAACTCAATGTGCAGTTCAAAATTTCAAAAACAGGATGCACTGGTCCTATTCTGCCTTTTAATGCTTTAATAACTCTTTTTGAATTGTTCTTTTGATATTTTATGGACCAAAGGCTTTTTCTACATCCACTCTTGTTGAATCAAATAGAAAATCATTAAAAGTTGATCACAAAATTACTGCATGGTTCTCGGAAACCATCAAGTGCTATCCAGAAAATTACTGCATGGTTCTCAGAAACCATCAAGTGTTATCCAAAAAATTGACCAAATGCACAGTACGGTTTATATGCTTACTCCAATGACTCAAACATGTTTCAATGGTGAATTAAGACTTGCAGAAACATATTTGATGAACTGAATCACTGTGCAACAGAATTTGACTACTGCAGTATCATTTTCAGCTCAAATTCACAACTCCAATGGTAAAAATGCAATGTGGCCTTAATTCTGAGTTAAAAACAGTTTAGATCAGTTGCAAATGGTATTTGAAAGTTGCTCAAAACAGCAGAAACACTTCTAAAGATGAATGGCAATGATCTACTACCAATCTGGACTCAATTATGCAGAATTGTACTCCAATGAAACAACAGCAGCTCGGCTAAATGCTTTTAAAGACTTGCAACATGAAAAACAATTGGAATCAACTCAGTTTCATCTTCCAAATGGTTCAGGTAATGGTTCAGTCACTACTGCTCAATAGAACAGTACCATACCATATGAACAGTGCTTGTTGCAACAGAAATAGAATTCGGAAAATTCTGTATCAGATTTTGAAAACCATAACAGATCTGAGTTTGAGTGGTATATCTAAACACATGAGCTCAATTCTGAATTGATCATTGCTCTTACTTGGTGTAACCACATCCAAACACTTTGGTTTTGGTAAAACTTGGTTGAAAAACCAGATGCATTGACAGAAAAGCAATCAAACTGACATGACTTCAAACAAAACTGGAATGATGCTTAAATCATAAAATGACTCAAGGTAGCAAAGATTAACCGAATAAAATGCAAAATAACTCAAGCAAAATGAAGTTGGTATCAAGAAGACTCAAACACAGAAGCCTAAACACATCATAGATGCAGAAACAATGATGAAGTTCAGAAAACAGCAAGACAAAACAGAAAATGCTGACAGCACTGGAATGGAAAATAAAGCACTTATCTCACGGTTCAAGCTAGAACCTAAGCTCTGAATACAACTTGATACATCCAGGGAGATGTAAGGACGAAACTCCGTGAGATTTGAGTGAAAATGCAGCTTGGACAAGCAAGAGATCCCATGGAACGGAGATAGATGTTGGCTGCAGCGATGGAGAGCAGATCTGGAGTTGCTCTCGGTTTGGTTTGCGGAATATGGTGATGGCAGCGGAGTGGAGGTGTTTGTAGTGAAGTGAGATGGAGGCTAGCTTGAATGGAAGGTTCACAACTTCAGAAGGCTTCCCAAGAGATGGAAGAAACTTGCAATGGAGTTACAAGCAAGGAAGATGACTTTCGGTTGAAGGAATTGTGCTTTCATGTGAGCAGAATTTCTTTACTTGATTCCAAAAGTATCTTACAAGCTTTGCCAATGAGATTTTATAGATCAATCTCAAGGCCATGTGTGGGAAATACTTAGATCCANGATACATCCAGGGAGATGTAAGGACGAAACTCCGTGAGATTTGAGTGAAAATGCAGCTTGGACAAGCAAGAGATCCCATGGAACGGAGATAGATGTTGGCTGCAGCGATGAAGAGCAGATCTGGAGTTGCTCTCGGTTTGGTTTGGGGAATATGGTGATGGCAGCGGAGTGGAGGTGTTTGTGGTGAAGTGAGATGGAGGCTAGCTTGAATGGATGGTTCACAACTTCAGAAGGCTTCCCAAGAGATGGAAGAAAGTTGCAATGGAGTTACAAGCAAGGAAGATGACTTTCGGTTGAAGGAATTGTGCTTTCATGTGAGCAAAATTTCTTTACTTGATTCCAAAAGTATCTTACAAGCTTTGCCAATGAGATTTTATAGATCAATCTCAAGGCCATGTGTGGGAAATACTTAGATCCACTTTTTACGAATCTTAAGCCAACTAATCAAACATGTGCAAAATGTGGATGGCTTCTAGAAAGCCTTATTAAACATGTGATACAAAAAGCTATGTGCATAAGGAGGATAAAAATACTAATGCCGCCCCTATGATGCTAGACACACCCCCCCTTATGTTGCAATGTCTTTTTTACCCCTCTCCATGTCTTGGTAAATTTGTATCATCTCCTTGGTTTCCAAGCTTCCATCCAAAAATAGCAAATAGTATTTGACCTTGTGGAAAATACTCATCTTGAACCTTTTTGGCCATCCCTCTTGTGATAGGTCCTATGGTGCTAGTCCTTCTTGTATCAAATAATGTCTTAAACAAAGCATGCAAATATAATGGAGGAAAAACTCTAACAATTGATAAAAGAAAGCATATGAATAAAGCAAGAATTTCAATATATGAGAGTTTCAATAGGATTACATCGTTTCCCCCAACAACAAAGGGGTTTAGTTCACCATAACCATGGTGAAACTAAATGAAAAGAATGAAAAGTATGAAAAGATAACCCTAGAATTGACAAGTTGGAGCTTCCACATCCAAAATCCGCCTCCAAGGAGTAAAAAGAGTGTTTTTGCATCCTTTCTGCCAAAAGATAGACCATCCAGGTCGTCCAAATCTATTTATATGTTCTTAAATCTAAGCAGAAACTGGCCCAGGTCCAATAGTCCACCGCTCGGCAGTGGGTTCACCACCCGACGGTATGTCCGACACTTGGTAGCACCCCTCAACGCTGCCACCTAAGCGTTAGCCAAAGAGTTCCCTGAAGATTCCACCGCCCGGCGGTATGGTCGGCACTCCAATTCACCCCTTAACGGTGGCGCTTGAGCATCTGGGAAAGAGTTCTCTAGAAAGTACACCGCCTAGTGGTGGGTTCACCGCCCGACAGTAGTTGCGCCTCCTCTTTTCTTCACTTTTCTACCTTTTCTTAAGTCCAACTCTAGTCTTCTTCAATTTTCTTCATTCAATTCTTGATAAATTCTGCCAAATCATGGGAAAACCAAGCATAAAACCAAGAAAACCAACTTTGACTCTCTTATTCTCTAACTTAAGCAAATTGCATGATTTCAAGCTAATTCTAAGTCATAAAGGGTGTGTTTAATGTCAAATTTAAGTATGAAAATAACGTTTTTTGAACCGTTATCATGCATATATGTGTAAGTCGACTGTGTACGTGATAACGATTGAAAAACCGTTATTTTTATACTTAATTTTGATATCAAATGTACCCTTGTTGACTTAGAAACTTGCTTTGACTCATGATTTTGCTTTAGTTTTGTGAATAAGAGAGTTGAGGACATGTTTTATGATTTTATCAATAAATTCCCTTGATTTTGTAGATTATTGGAATGATTTGAAAGAAGGGTTGAAGTATCAAGGAGTTACCGTGCAGAAAAGTCAAACAAAATGCAGAAAAGTCAACCAGTCAACCAAAAAAGTGAACCAGTCAACCAGAATGCTGAAAAGTTGACCAGAGTGCAGAAAAAGTAGCTCTGAGCGGTGAATTGGGCATTGAGTGCCAGTCTCGGGACCAATTTTTCATTGTTTTTCGCCTAGACAGCGCTGGGGGGCAATTTTGGGTGCCACACCTACCGTTGAGCGGGGGTTTGTACCACTGAGCGGTGTACTATTGGACTTGGGCCAGTTTTCTGTTATTTCTATGATCTGTTTTTGGCCTGGATCCGTTTTCTGTTATTTTTATGCCCTATTTAAAGGCTAGAACGTCTTAGAGAATGTATCTTTTGATGGTTTAGGCACAAAAATACACTTTTCACCCCTTTGGGGGTAGATTTGAAGGTGGTGACAACTCTCATTTTCTCTTTCTAGGGTTTCTATCTCTTTCATTCCATTGTACACTTAGTTCTTCCATGACGATGGAGAACTAATCTTATTTGTTGCTGGGGAAAGATGTAACCTCTAAACTCTCATATATCGAAGTTCTTATTTTATTCATATATTTTCGTTATCAATAGTTTGGGTTTTCTTCTCTGTACTTTAAAACTTACATTGTTTAACTGATTTAGTGTCAAGATCTTTGATTTTGTCGATACAGAGACGTACGGGGAAATCTAGAACTGAGAAGAATTCTCTTGATTATGAAATATTGCCTAGGGATAGGAATAGGACGGTCAATTGCTTTAAGCTGTGATTAATGCATTAGTAATTACTAGGGAGACTAGGGATAATAAACTAGTAATTATGGTAATAGGCTCTTTTCGCCGAGGGTTCGGGTTTAGAGTAATTTAGAAAGTTGCATGAACATTGATAATAAAGTGGAATTTAATAAGAAAAGTATATAAGAGAATGGATTAGGATGAAACCGTAAGCCCTAACAACTGCATTCATTCATATCTTTATTTTCCAACTATTCAAGTTTGCATTTTGCATGTTTAAATTTCGTTTTGCATCACAACTACAAATTATTCTTCTTTCAAGTCTAATGCAATCAATTCACATGAACGTCTAGGCCACTGAGTCCCTTGGGAAACAATATCTGGACTTACTGTTCTATTATTACTTGATACGATCTGGTACACTTGCCAGGGGGTTAACAGTGCGCCACACATTCGACTTCATTAGTTGTTTTATTTGAGATTCTGTTATGCTTGTGAATATTAACGACTATATTTTTAAAAGTTAGTTAAGCATTGAATGAGAGTTAACTATATTTTATGTGGAATTAATTTGTTTGACCTGACAGCTACTAATTTGACTTAACTATTATTACTGTCAGAAGACAATCGACTGTATTAGTAGCTTAGTCAACTACATGAGCGTCTGTTTTATAGAAATCTATAAATAGACGAGACCTGAGTTGTTTCATAGAACTTTTGGAAAACTAACATTTTCGTATTCTGTTTCAGATTGTTTCTATGTGATTTAGAGCTCCAAGAACTCATCAAGAAGACCGTGGTGATCATTCTTTGAAGAGGTTCTGAAGGAGATTTCTTTGGTTGATCAAGAATCATGTTGCATTCCGTGGTGATTGTTGTTGTACTTGTTGTGATTACAAGGGGTAGACTCGTGGAGTCTGGTACACTTTGAGGATTGTTCAAAGTGGGTTGCAGATTGCAGAAGAGGGGATATCTTGCTGCAAGTCTTGTTGTTTGTATTGCGTATATTTTTGTTAGAGGGTTAGAGAGGTGTTTTATATTTTTGACGTGGAGGTCTCTATAAAAGCCTTGTTGTAAAAACCTTGACCATTATAGTGCATTTGCTTCTTAGGATTGGAAGGACACTGGATGTAGGCATTGAGGTCGAACCAGTATAAAAACTTGTGTTTGAATTCTCTATCCCTACACTTTTACATTCAGTTGACTCTGCTATTTACTTAGTCTACTTTGATTTTCCGCTGCACTTAAATTTCTATTACTTGCGATTCAAGAAAATTTGTAAAGTTTTATACTTTGTGAAAAAGATTGCGAAAAGACTTTGATTTTGAAAACTCACCAATTCACCCCCCCTCTTGGTGTTAAAATGAAGATAACCTATTTTCCAACACTTCATATATCTAAATGTTCTTTTGATTTTGATGCAGACTTTTGAATAAAGGTATTGTACTAAGACGATCTGCACAGAAAAAGAGAGCACAACGCAATAAACAAAAGAGTACTATTATATACATGCATTAAAGCATTAGACTATCCTAAGCTTTTAGGCATAATACGATAACAAGCGTTTAGGTATTATCTGTTTGAGTAACACATAACATTTAGGATAGTTTTTATTTAGCATTTAACTTTTTGTAATTTTATCTTAAACGGTTTACATTCTTAAATGTTATTTCATTTAGACGCTTTGTTAAACTTCAAAACAAGGTTTGCTTAGATGGTCTTATCTTAACACATAATGTTAGACGATCTTGTCTTAACAGATAGCATTAGACACTCTTGTCTTAAGAATGATAATTGTTTAATTTACTTGAAATTACATACCATTTAGACTCTTATCTTGGGTAAATTTGATGAAAATCATAGTAAGTAAACTAATTTTGTCTTTAATAACATAATAGGCTTTTCTAATAAAAAAAAATCACTCAATAAGCAGTGGAGAAGTTATAGAAAGTGGAAATTGATATATTTGTGTTGGTTTTGGAGGTAAATTGAATTAAATTAGGAAGATGGCATTAAGTCTCAAAGATGAGGTTGAGCCTTTTAAGATGGTTTGTGAAAGGTTCAAATACAAGGCCTACAAATGAGTAGTGAAATTTGTATTGAACTACACATGAAGAGACCTTCACTACAAGAAAACCTCAATCCTAGAATTGATAGTTGAGCCTTAAAAGAAAACCTATTTGGGAAGGAAAAGTCCATTACTAAAACACCAAGCTAAAAGCTCAAGGACGAAGAAAATCCATCTAAGGAGAAAACCTCATGGTTGATAAACATCATGGGAGCTGGAACAACACACTTAAAGTCTATAAAAAAGAAAGCATGCCTTTGTTATTTACATGTTGGGGGAGTCATTCAACTAAAGTGAGGAATCATACTAAGTTTGACAATCTTAAATTCTAAAACTTCATAAATGATTTTAGAATTACATAAAAAGTACTTATAAAACACTAAAGATTTATATAATAAAGATTATCAAAACGTAAAATAAAATTTAAGATAAATTTTTTGTAAAGAATATGATTATTCATGTTAAAAAGAAATTTTAAGATTTTTACTTTTGATTCAATTATTAATGAATTAAAAAATTTTAAAAAAATGAAAAATAATCCTTAAATATATATTAATTCTTTTATAAATATGGAATTATTAATTAAGATTCGTCGTATACGTTCACAATAACAATCGTCGTATATGGAATTAATTAATAGATAAAAATATTCATACTTTAGAAAAGTTATATTTAAAAGAAATCAATATATTTTGAATAGTAATATTATTTTATATTGCATACTTTATTCTGAAAAATATAAATTGGATTTTATATTACATTAGTCGTATACTATTATTTCCCAACTTTTACTTATATATATCTAGTATCTAAAGAAAATTCGTGCCTCGTGCAGAACAAAGAATAAAGTTATACTTGAATAGTTTGAGGTTAGGCACAATGCATTATTCATCACAGCAATGGCATATTCTCAAAGATTTATCAAACTTTTTTTCTTACAACCAATTAAAATTTTTCAAAATTATAAATCTAATTAAATTATGTATACTACGTAATTACCTTATGTAAGAGATACGTCAGACAATTTTATTTTTTTATTAGTTCTGTTGATATGTATCAAACTCCATAAGAAATTTTCTAATACAGAATCATAACTTTTTTTTACCTACACTTTTTTTATTAGATTTGATAATTTATTTTAGGTTTAATAGTCCATTTAGTTCTCACTTTGGTTGAAAAATCTCAATTTAGTCTCTCATTATAAAAGTGTTTTACATTAATCCTAACTTTTAAAATAGTGAGTCGGATTGGTCCCTTTCGTTAAATATAAGTTAACAAAGTTAATGGATGATGTGACACAGCTTAAAGCTCATGTGTTAGATTGGTCTCTCGTTAGCTTTAAGTTATACAACATCATCATCCATTAATTTTGTTAACTTATATTTAACAGAAGGGACTAATCTGATTCACTATTTTAAAAGTTAGGACTAATTTAAAACACTTTTATAACGAGGGACTAAATTGAGATTTTTCAACCAAAATGAGGATTAAATTGGCTATTAAACCTTTATTTTATACTTAAAAATTGAATACATATTAGAAATTTACAAAAACCTCAACCTTAAAATAGTTGGATTTTCTTGATATTTAGAGATTTACCTTATAATAATGTACTTGCATCCAAAATATTATAACAAAATCATTAGTTTTTAAGAATTTGATCACATCCTGAAACATAGGATAAATTGAAAAAGATGTTTAATAAATATTTTGATCTTAATATTTGTAAGATTTATTCATTGTGATTCTTTAAATGTTTTTATTCTTATTTTATTTAAAATAATTTTAAGTGATTTTTTTTTAAATTGGTGATAACACTTTATCTTCTAAAGATTTTGAGTATGGATTTGTAAACTAGTGATAAGATCTTAATAATTTTCTTGTTGCTTAAAAGGAGGAAATCTACCAAGATCTTGAGTATAGATTTATAGACAGATGACAAAATTCTAGTAATGGTTTGAAAGTTTTTGAAGATCGAAATTGAATCTCTTGTTGTTTAGAAGAGGGAGACTCACATGCAAAAAACTCTTTGACGTTCAAGTTACTAAGAAAGTTTGAATCTTTATAAATATAGTAGTGAGTATTAGTGATTATAAAGTGAGTACTCCTTGAGAAATACATTAATTATATTTATATCAACATGGACCATGAATCTATGTTTCCATCACTAATGTAAAAACGTTGTTTCACGTCACCCCTTAGACGTCGGTTCCATGAAAATCCGACGTCTACTGCTGCACGGTGGCATTATCGTAAATAAATTGGAAAACTATACGTCCGTTTCGAGGTCAGGCGACGTCTATGACATCATAGACGTTGACCCTGCCGCAACCTGACGTCCAATTGCCTGAGGTATGTGATAAGACAGTCCATTGACGTCGGATTTTAAGGGGACCGACGTCTACGAGACTGCAATTAATGCTCTCATCAAATTCCCAGGAGCTTAGACGTCGACTAGCAAGGGCCCAGACGTTTAATTCACTGACAGGAAATCAAACGTCAATCGAGACGTCGACTAGACGTCGGATAAACGTCGGATCCCGTGAAAATGCGACGTCGACTAGGCTACAATTAATGTTGTTCACCTAATTCCCCAGACAATTAGACGTCAGGTAGCCAAAGACCGACGTCTAATGCCTGTCTGGAAGGCGGGAAGACAAATTCTTCAATGTAGACGTCGGTCTTGGGTGGCACCGACGTCAAGGTTCCTGTATTTTCACCAAATTCGAGGGTTATAGACGTCGGCTGTGAGGGGCACCGACGTGATGTACTCTGACAGGAAACCAAAACGTCAATCCTTGCAGCTTCCTAGACGTCGGATTCATTGAAACAGGACGTCTATAGACGTCGGTTTATGGAGCAACGACGCCCAATTTCATTTTAAATACACCGCAGACCCTTCTAACCACTAAGTTTCTGATCACGTCTTCATCTCTTCTCCTTTTTCTTTGCTTCTCCTCTTCTTTTACTCCCTTGCGCACCTCTTCTTTTTATCTCTTCCGGCATTGCATTGTATTTTCTCATAACGTCATTGCCATCGTCCTCTTCTTTTTCTCTCTTCATCCCAAGTGCGTGGTTTTTCTTATGCTTACCGTTTAAATTTTTTTTAGTTTTTTATCGATTATCTTATCGTTCAACTGATTAAAATTGGCCTTTTTTGTGTTGTGTTTTAGTGCAGTTTTGATCCACTATTTGGGTAACATAGTGCAACATTCTCCCTTTGCTAGTTTCCTCACTAAAAGAGTGGCGATCTTTTGACTTTTCTAGTTCTTCCGACCCAAAATGGAACTTGGGTCCTTGTCTACTTCTCGACACCGTAATTTTTGTGTGTTGCGGTTGAATAATTGGAAGTAGCCATAGACCCAGGTTTGGTTTTGGGTTGAAAGGACTAGAAGATTCAAAAGATGCAAGCTTTTTTTGTGGGGAAACTAGCGAGAGGAGAGTGTTACACAATGCTACCGAAAGCCTGGATCAAAACTGCACTAAAACACAAAGTCGTTGTTAGACGTCGGTTAATGCCATGTCCGACGTCTATAACAACATAGATGTCGGTTAGTGTCACTTTAAACCTCTTTATATATTCATCTTGACGTCGGTTTTATGCGTAGGTGGACGTCTATATAGAGAAATTAGACATCGGTGTGGGTATAAGAAGACATCTATATGGACGTCGGGGGTATCGTGAACCGACGTGTATATGGATGTCGGGTGCAGGAATTCCGACGTCCCATAGACGTCACCCGTTTAGACGTCGGTTGTGAAAGTGACGTTAAAAGCCCAAATTAACCGACGTTAAACAGCGTTTTTGCACTAGTGCATTGAAATAATATTTACTTCAAGTATATAATAACATGTTAAAAAAATAATAAAATAATAACCATAATATCAAATTGCCGATATTAATTATGATACTTGGATAGTGCTCCCATAAAGATAAATTAAGCCTCTTTAGTAAAAAATGAAACTTAATAGACTTTGTTTCACATTACTCTTTAGTATATTTATTGGATAAGAACATATTTATACTGTGACCATATGTTAGTTTCTGAGTTATTTTTCCTTTTATCTTCATTATCCATTATCTTTTTTCGTTTTTTTCTCTCGTCTCCATCATCTCCCGTTACCACCTTTGACCTCTACTTTTGTTGGGAATACAAGTGCGAGTCCAAGTCCCACATTGGATAGAAATGAGAAAGTAGAGCACTATATATAAAGATGAAAGACCCGTTAACCCATTGCCTTAAGGTTTTGGGTAGAGAGTGGTGTCAATTCCTTATATGGTTGGGCTCATATCTCATTATTATTGTGTCTTCCCGGAGAACCTCCTCCTTGATAGACCCAACAGTGGTATCAGAGCCAGGGGGAGTGTACCAATATGGAAGGGACTCACTCTTGAGGGGGAGATTGTTAGGAATACAAGTGCGAGTCCAAGTCTCACATTTGATAGAAATGAGAAAGTATAGCACTACATATAAAGATGAGTGGTGTCAATCCTTTGTATGGTTGGGCTCATATCTCATTGTATTTGTATCTCCCCGATAAACCTCCTCCTTGATAGACCCAACAACTTTTTCCTTTCTTTTTTTCTTCTTCACCATCTACACTTACCACCTTCAACAACCTCATTTTTTCGCTTTCCTTTCCACCATCTACAATTAGCATGAACAAAATAACTATTTTATATAACATAACAACACTAAATCATATGAAGATTCCAAACCCTAACTCATGATTCTTTATGATCATCTTGTTGGACAAAATTCTCCAGTACATGGAATTGTGGCTCATATTGATGAAGAATTCATAGCCAAAGGCCTACATCAACCCAAATCTCTATGTTTTTACTAGTTCCTAATGTCCGAGGTTCCATTTTACATTTTGTTAGGAATGTTGATGGGAGCTAGGAACAGGTTTGGATTCGCTTCCTCAGTGGTAAAAGGTAAAGAGAGAAGAAAAAAAAAATCCAAAAAAAAAAACATCAAGAAGACAGTAACCTATGATAAGCTTCTAAATAGTCATCTTTTAAAAGGTATAAGAACCATATTGAATCCTTTTAAATAAAATAAAAATAAATTACAAAAATATATTAAAAAAATTACATTAAATAAATCTCACAAATATTTAATCAAAATACTAAATAAGTTAAAAGAAAAATATTTATAAATTATTATTAATTTTACCTCTAAAAGACTCTTAAATTTTATTATAATTTTACTATGAGAGTTTTTTCATATAAATCGAGGTTTTCTCAAATCCTACGCACCTCCTTTTATTTTAAAATATTATATTCACACTCTTTCACATCACACATAAAATACAAAAAATCAGTTTAATGAAGATAAAAATAAAAATGTGTTAGTGTAGTTATTAAAAACTAATTACGAGAATGTTGGATTTTAGCTAATATATTTTCACATTATAGTGATGACTAAGCCGACACTACATTAACATTACAAAGACAAATAAAAAATGAAAAGAAATATAAATATTCATTCTTTAAAAATAGGCAAAGATTTGAATTTTACATTATTAATATTTAAATTGTAGTGTTGGCTTGACCGACACAAAAGGATAAAATAAAAAATAAAAATAATAAATGATAAATGTAATGTTTGTAGAGTTAATTAAGTTTTTTTATAGGGTGTGGCGTAAGTTTGCCTAATACTAGAAGATACATAAGAAAAACAAAATTGAGATTTATATGCTAACTAAAGGTGGGAAAATTTAACATTTGATTTTTTTTTTCTTTCTCATCTTATCTTATGCAAAAGGTTAAATAATATTGTATATTAGTAGTAATAAGAAAGTTGAGGATTATAAGAAAAGAAAAAATATAAAATTGAGAAAGTTGAATGATACATAATACTGTCAAAACGGGTCAAGGTCGGGGTTCATCCGATCCGACCCGGCTCGATTCACCATGGGTTGGTCACGTAGTGAGTCAATCCAATTTGGCTTATTTATTAGCGAGTCAGAAAAATTCAAACCTAACCCGATTTACCAGGTTGGTGGATTAAACGAGTTGATTCACTGGTTTACATAATTACAATTTTTTCTTAAATAAAAAGAATTACAAATTTTTTCTAATTCAAATATAAATAATTTTCACTCCCAAAATGTTCAAGACAATTCAAAATAATAATAAAAAAAAAAACACAAAATAATCTTTCTTGATATAGAGTCATGGTGAGTAAGGAGAATATTCTTTTAGAGTTTCATAAAATAATAAATTAATAAAATAAAATTGGGTGGGTTGGTGAGTCAATCTTGCCCCCACGGATTCAATCCGGATGAGCCGGATTCAAATGAACTAGATTGAAAATTAACCTACATAAAAAAAAAAATATAAACCTATGATAGACTAAATTAATCTACCAGTTGTAACCCATTTTGACATAATACATTAAAAGTGAAGACTCAAAAACATAGGTTTTAACTTGAGGATAAACATTAAATATCTTGTATAAATTTACTCGGATTCATTAATGGTAGTTTGAAAATATTTCTAAGAATGTCATTACAATTTACTCTTAAAGTTTTGAGGAATTAGAAAGAAGAAAGTAAAAAGAAAGAGTGTGATTGCAAAGGCACTTTGACAATGGATAAGTTCGATTGATTGTTTGTTTGGATTAGGTAAACTGCACGTGGAAAACTACATTAGTGGGAATCTAAGTCAAAATATCTTATGGCAGATGAGACCAACCCAATTCCCTGAATTTTTCATATCCTTGACCAGTTTGGAGCACTTAATTTTCAGTCAAACTTTCTAACAAACTCACTGTGATTACATCCAATGAATTCTCTTCAAGTTGCCCTAAGTCGTGCACAGATGGAAAACAATATCCCAAATTTTAATTAAGCGTTATGGAGGGGAGAGCTAAAGATTCTCAAATTTATTAAAAATATTTAAATATGTTTATACTCTTTAAATTTAAATATAAAATTGTATTTCATTTATATTTCAAAATTTAATATATTTCATTTTATTTTTAAAATTAAAAAATAATATTTATAGTCATTTTAATCTAATTATATTAATTTTTTTAATAGCTTAAAAGATATTCCAAACTAACATTAAAACTATAATGATATAAATAGTTCAAACACCAATCAAATTTTAACACATTAAAAAAGTTTAACATAATTAGATATATGCATTAATTTTTAAAGTTTGGAAACAAATTGTATCAAAAATTTGGAATAAGGATGGATTTTAATTTCAAATTCAAATCTAGAAACTAAAAATATATTTAACTTTTAAAAATATTTTTTTTAATATATACCTAATTATAAAATTTTAAGACCCAGTTTGATAAATTACAATGACGGTTGTTAAGTTAAAAAATAAGTGAAACCACACCATTTGCCTTCATATTTGTAGAAAAATATCAAATAGGTTCCATTTTTTTTATGTATTTCAATTTGACTACACCATAAGTGAAACCACACCATTTATTTATATTTATATCTACATTCTGCATTGACTTTTATTTAAAGTTGTTTTCAAATTTCAAATTTATTTATTTTAATTTTTATAAAATTGTTTAAAATCATTTTAAAATTTTACAATTGAATTTATAAAATTATTATTTTCGAACCAACTCAAAAATTGTATATAATACACATTTTAAAAATATACAATTATTTAAAAGAATTGAAAAGTTGATAAATTTATTTTATTTTCTGAAATGCCATGAACATACAAGTTTAGCACATTAGTTGAAATTAATTTTGATTTTTTTATTAATATTGATTTCTATTAACAATTTGAAAACAAGTTTAAATAAAATTCAATGTAAAATATAAATTAATTTGTTAAAAGAAATTAGTAAAAAAATAATTTTAATAAAAATAAGTTTACAACATGTAAAAGTTAAATTTGATTTGATTTTGAAAAATGACTGCATTAATAATTTAAAAAAAAAATAGTACTTCAGAGAAAATAAAAATTATGGAATCAAATTGAAACTAAAATAATAGCATATAACATAATCATTTCCAAATGCATGAAAGGATATCTATTTGACATATGACAAAATTTTATTTATTTTTCTAAAATAATTAAAAATAAAAATAAAATAGTCACAGTCTGATACATTAACATCTTTTAATGTGATTACAGTAACAACAAAACAACTTAATTATATCGAATTTCCTAAAATATGAACTAAATTGAAATGTATAAAAGAAAAACTAATTTAAAAATTTTCCTCCAAAATAAAAACAAATAACATAATTAAACCTAAAAAATATAGTAAATTTAATAATTTCAATTACATTTTTTTAAAATGAAAACTATAATCCTTTAAATTTAATTTAATTTTTTTTCTTGTCATGGATTCTAATAATAATAATCTCCTTTAAGAGTCAAAAGTAAAAAATATTTAAAATATTTTTCTTTTTCAATCCTTTAATATATTTTAAAAAACAAAAACTGGCAAAAAAATTCGGACTCAAAACGTATAATATTTTCAAAATTTATTATTTTTTATCTAGATTTTGGATTAAATTATATTTTTTAATAATAAATGCAACTATAGATTCTTAAAATGAGATCAATTGTGCGTAAAAGAAAAGAAACAGGTCAACTAATTAAATATTAAAAATGTATATTTTGCCTTCAATATTTCAATTGAATTGATTGAGTTACTGAAATATTAGAATAGTGTAATTTTTAGTTTATCTTTAGTTAAAATTTATCGAAATAACTGATTTTTCTGAGAAAAATTCAAACAGTTAAAATGTGGAAACTAAAACGATGTGAAAACTGAAATCTTAAAAGTAGAAACTTTAATCACATGGTAATTGTATTATATGTATACACGTTAGGACAATAGACCGTGACAAATAATTGACAATTCGGTATAAGATCATTTGAGATAATAATAACACTTATTCGCAGATAATGAAATAAATGAAATAATGAAAGTCGTTTATTAATAAAATGTTGAGATTTAGATAAACCGATTTTAATATATATATGTTTGACTGGAAGAGATAATTAATTTTAGTATTCACTCTCTATTAAACATTATCTTGTAAAGTCACTTATTTGAATGTCGGAATATTTTTCTCATGTACCTTCCATGTGGCTTGAACAACGAGAGGAAGGAAAAAACAATACAATTTGAATAAAGAATAATGATCAAAAAGCTCTTCTCAGGAGAATTTTGAAGTCTTAATATCTTACCCAAAACAGTAATTAATTAAATATATATTTTTAAAATAAATATAAAAAATAGTAATTGATGCATTAAATGACCTGTCTTTTGTTCTTGTCCGTTTATGGATTGGATTGCAACTTTAGAAGCCAATGTGAACACTCACGAAAGCGACTAACATCTCATAAGCATTTCAAGAAAATTTCATTCTCATGTTATGTTATTCTCCACAAACTGTATACTTTACAATGGTCCTACATCGTCACATATCATCCTCCAATTCTTAAGTTATGCTACCATATGTGTTGGAATATTTCATATTGAAAGGAAATATATATATATATATATATATATATATATATATATATTCATAAACTTATTCTAGTAAAGTTTTAGGCTAAATAAAGATAGCGATATATGGTTGATTTATGTAATATAGCAATGCTTTGTTTTATTTTGAATTTTTTTTCTATTTTTTGTTTTAATATGTAAGATATTATTTCCTTGTAATATGTAAACCGTTTGCTTTCAATATCTATCTAATATTTTCTAAAAGAATTAATTACTATGAGTGCTAAAAACTTTAAAGAGACTAAACAAAATAATTAATACCCAAATAACTAGTTAGCTATTAATTCTAGCAAGCACAAGCATGGAATTTTCTTGTATATGTAATGCAACCAAAAACAAAGCATGAAGAACTTAGGAACTTCAATGTAAAACCACACATGGATTTCTATTCGGTGAAATGGTAAATATACATAATAACTTAGACAATTACTACAGTATATAATCTTTGAAATTCTATAAATTGGAAAAGATTAATCACTTCTTCTTTTGCATATTTAAAGGAACTTAAAAACTCAAAAGTGAGGTAAAGAACAAGAATATAGAGTACGGAAGTTAAAAAAGTAGAATTCAATTCGTAAAGATATATCCTAACAAATACTGTAGCAGCTTCTTGATTAATATTTCTAACTAGTTGATAAATATTAAAATTTTGGATCCAAAAATATTCAATTAAATGCTTTAACTTTCCTTTGAATAATGTAAACAAAGTTGCAATCTTTTTTGTTTTGTCTTCCAGTTCATTTTTTGTCTTTGTGTACAAGGTTTAATTCACCAATATTGTATGAAAATGAAAAAACATATTCAGTCTCAGGACTTAAAAGAAAAGGGGTTCTTTTATTTACAATATTATCCAATTTTCTCTTTACAATAATTAGTGTTAACTTATCTAGGATGCCTAGTGTACCATACGGTCTCTAGGTCGACCATCCAAACCGACCATTCAGGCCAATTACCAAGTTGACCATTCAAGTTGACCATCCAAGTTGACCATCTAGGCCAACTACCAGGCCGACCATCCAGGTCATCCATCAGGTCGACCATCTAGGCCGATCGACCACCAGCTCAACCATCCTGACTGACCACATGGTTAGATTATAAACGATAATAGCTCATTAAAGTCCCTAATGGAGGTTAAGGTGTGATTGGACCGTCATCAGGCCCATGAAAGGTAAAAGTTCATTACAACTAGTATAAATAAAGGTTTCAGGTGTGATTTCTGAACCACGATGCACAATATATGTATTACTTACTATGCCAACCGCTCGGTTATATTACTAATTTGAGTGTCAGAGTGTCTTTGACAAGTGCCCGCCCGCCCGACTTATACAAGAAAGAAGGAAAGCGAACAATGTAACTTGAAGGGTAGAGGACCACCAGGGAGCTCGTCCAATCTTCAAGACAACTTGAAATGCTTTGAGTAAGGGACTTTAACCCTATACCCTAAACATCTAGTTAATAAAGTTTTAGAAGAGCCAATGGATGAAAATTATACAAATGATTTTCTCACATCCCAGATTGTTAAATAAGTATGGAGAAGAAAAATAGAATATAAAAAACACATGTAATAAGTTATATGATGAAAAAAAATTTGTAAATGTTTTATAACTTCTATCAATGCTTGAATTCTTTGAAAAGTGGAAGATACCCTTAAAAGAAGCGTTCAATTAACTGTGCCTTTTTAGGTGGCTTTTAACTTAAAATTTTAACATTCTAAGTTAATAAATTTGTATTCTTTTAATTATATATTAATCAACTTATTCATTGTTATACATTGTTATACTGTAGTTTATATATAAATACCAACCATCTCTTATTTAAATGAGATTCTCTTTATATTGATATATTTTTTTTTAATGAAAATATTTTTAACTGAGTTCCATCACTTTTTATTTATATTATTCTGAGTCAATAATAATCAACACAAACCATCAATTTTAATACTACTTATTGATAATTTGAAGAATATAAAGATCTTCAACCATTAACAATGGATCATTCGTCGACAAAATATATATTTATAAATTAAAAAGAATAATATTTATAAACTATCATTAGTCTTAAGGGATGTGATATTTCTAAATATATTTTAAAGTTATTAGTGTAATTAATATTAACTGATTGTCGTTGAATTAAGAAGACGGAGTGTTTATAAAATATTGTTGCAATCCATGTGGTAGAACTTCTACGCATACTACAACAGAATTTTGATATAAATTTCACTAATCGTTGCAGCAACAGCTCTACGACCTTTAAGACAAGTTTTTAAGAAAAATATAAAACTAAAATAAAATTTACATAAAATTTAATTAAATATATTTTTAGTTTTTAAACTTAAATTTGAAATTGAAATTCTATATTTTAAAAAAATAAATAAAGTTCTTTTAATTTAATATCATTATATGTTAAACTTTTTTATAATAATATTTAAACTGAAACATGTTAAATGGAATAAACCATTCAAAAATTAATGTAAAATATCACGTGAAAATATTTTTAAATAATTATAATTTTGTTTAAATTTAAGAGCTAAGTATTTAATTTTTTATATGAATTCAATCTCTTAGGTGTGAATGAAGGATGAAGGGAATGGTCGTATTACAAATCAAAACCCAAGCATTATTTTCTGATCTCATCGCTGACAGTATAGCCCAATACTGAAACAAACGTGTGCGTTCAAAAATACCGAAAATAGTATGAAGATGGCTTAGTTCGAATTAAAGCATCTTTGAAGAATAATTATTGGTTTAGTCAAATAGTTGTGAATTGATAACTATGAAAAATGTTTTTAGAAAAAAAAAAATACATAATAAAGTGATTACATATTTTCAAAGTGTTGTTTCTTTTTTTTCTTTTTCTTTTCTAATTATTATACAAAAATAAAAAAAAGACATTAATCCTCCTTTATTCACTTTATGTTTCGTTCTGACATCGCTACTAAAATAAACCGATTAGAATAATAATATAATTAAAACGCAGCATGCTATGTTCTAATTAAAATTAGAATTGTAGGTGGATAACATATGAAACAATTTTATTAAAGGTAATCATATATTACCAAGATAAAACAATAAATTTAATCAGACAATGATAAAAATTACCTCAAATGCTATATTTAACTTTTTTTTTTCTATATAAGTATATGAATTTAAATTAGTATTTGTTTATTACTAGTGCATCAAAAAGATAATTTTTTTTTTATGTCAGTTATATATATCGAATTTGGAATTAATATAGCTATAGTTAGTATAGAAAGTTTTAACTTTATTGTCGATTCTAAACATAATAGTATAGAAAATTTTACCTTTAAATTTTTCATGAAACCATAATTTTTTCAATGTTTGTTACCCTTAAACCCTTAACATTGTCATTGTTATTCACCTCTTCATTGTTGTGTTTGAAAGATGATTTCATAAATCAATAGACATAAAAACAATCAAGTATCTATATGTTGTTAGATAACTAATTTCATAAATAAGAATTCCTAACCTAGAAATCAGAATAAACGAAACAAAGTGAGTGAGAGGAAGAAAACAACAACAAAGAATAACAGTGAGACCATTATAATGAAGACTGAAACCTATGAAGTGCCTTCGAGATAGAAAATACCCAAACTTTAAACCTAACGTTTGTGAGAGCGATTACAAGAACACTAAGGATCTATGAGAGAAACAACAATGATAGTGACCTCTACAAGAATGAAAGAGATCACTAGCAAGAGAGAGAGACAATGAGAGGGACAACCAAGTGCAGTGTGAGAGAGAAGACAAATGTCACCACCAAAAGGGAGATCAATGTGAGGGAGGAGAATAGTGCGAGCAAATTAGTGAAGTGTAGCGTGAGATGAAAACCAAAGATTCTATGCTGGTTATAGTGAAGAATTGGCATAATATCTAGTTTTAAAATTAAAAATAATATATACACTCACTTTTAATGCCAGTTTTAAGTATAATTGATACAAAAAATCTTCTACTTTATTACAAAATTATTATTGTGTCCGCGTCCAGTTTCATTGTCGGTTCTAGTAGGTGCCTCGTTTGGAGGGCTTTAGGTGCATCGCTTGGAGGGCTTTGATGCCTTGCTTGGAGGGCTTTGGGTGCCTTGCTTGGAGGGCTTTGATGTCTTTCTTGGAGGGCTTTGTGTGCCTCGCTAGGAGGGCTTTAATGTCTCGCTGGGAAGGCTTTGGGTGCCAATGTTCTTACCCGAATCTTGCTTGGACACAAGTATGATGGCACAAAAATAATTTGGCAACATAACATAAACAAACTCAAAGTGAAAATACATGAGGGCAAACACCTCTATTTATAAGCCAAGGTGTCTCCAACATTTGTAGACACAAAACCCTAAAAATCCTATATTTTCCACCCAAGGTACAAGTCTAAAAATCCTCTTCATTGAGAGTAGAGCATGTGGCCACTAATTTGTAGAAATCCTCTTCATTCCTATAGTAACATGTGACCACTAGAAACATAACATATGACCACTCCTTATGGAAAACCTTCTCCATTAGAAGCATGCCACATAGCCTTTACTATTTATGTGGGATGCCCCTTTGCTTTGTGCACCAAGGTAGGTTAAAAACCGTGACCACCTATGATCAACTTCATCTAGGCACTTGGGTCAACTATAAGTGTTGACTTTTGTTAACCCAAGTTGACCAACAACCCTACATTACTTGACCCATGATACAAGGCCTAAAAAGGAATTCCTACACTACTTGGCCCATAATACAAGGCCTAAATTACTCCTACACTACTAGAAATGCTCTATGATGGCCCAAGAGAATAAGAATTTTTCTTCACCTTGCATAAATAACTCTAGCTCTTCTTGAATATGTTTAGCCATGCTTTTTGTGATTGGTCCCTTGTTAGGGGTTTGCCATCATTTACTTCAAGTGAATCCTACCGAGAAGGGATGTTGAAGACCAGCCCAATGAACGAGATTCATTGAAGGTGAATCTTACTGAGTAGGATGTCGAAGACCCACTCGATGAGCAAGATTCATTTAAGTAAATTTTGTTGAGTAGGATGTTGAAGACCTTCTCGATGAACGAGATGCACTTCATGTTAATCCTATCGAGTACGATGTCGAAGACCCTATCAATGAATAAGATTCACTCAGCATGAATCCTACCAAGAAGAATGTTGAAGACTTGCTCAGTGAACGAGATTTACTCCACATGATTCTTGTTGAGTAGGATGTCAGATACTCATTTACTTCAGGTGAATCCTACCGAGAAGGGATGTCGAAGACTAGCCCAATGAACGAGATTCATTGAAGGTAAATCTTACTGAGTAGGATGTCGAAGACCCGCTCGATGAGCAAGATTCATTTAAGTAAATTTTGTTGAGTAGGATGTTGAAGACCCTCTCGATGAACGAGATGCACTTCATGTTAATCCTATCGAGTACGATGTCGAAGACCCTATCAATGAAGTGGATTCACTCAGCGTGAATCCTACCAAGAAGAATGTTGAAGACTTGCTCAGTGAACGAGATTTACTCCACATGATTCTTGTTGAGTAGGATGTCAGATACTCATTTATGAACAATATTCACTCCAAGTGTATCCTGCCGAGTAGGATGTTGAAAACCTTTTTTGTGAACAAGATCCAATGTGAATCTTGCCGAGAATGATGTTGAAGACCTACTTGGTGAATGAGATTCACTACTAGTGAATCCTATCGAGTAGGATGTTGACGACCTACTCGGTAAACGAGATTCATTACACACAAATCTTGCTGAGTAGGATGCCGAAGTCCCACTTGGTGAACGAGATTCACTTCACGTAAATCTTGTCAAGTAGGATGCCGAAGACCTGTTTGGTGAATGAGATTCACTTCACGTGAATCCTTTTGAGTAGGATGTCGAAGATCCTTTCGGTAATTGAGATTCACTCCATGTGAATCCTTTCGAGTAGGATGTTGATCACCTACTTAGTGAACAAGAATCACACCACATGAATCCTGCCAAGTAGCTTGTCGAAGACCATCTTAATGAACAAGATTCACTCCATGTGAATCCTATCGAGAAGGAAGCTGAACACTTGCTCAATGAATGAGGTCCACTCGAAGAGAATCCTACCAAGTAGGATGTTGAACACATGCTTGATGAACGAGATTCACTCCATGTGAATCCTGCCGAGTAGGTTGTCGAGCACCTGTTTGGTGAACGAGATTTACCCATGTGAATCCTATTAGAAAAGCTCACAAAGTCATATTGATTACCATACTTTTAAAACATTTTATACTCTTCATAGGGTTTTGTCTACTTGAATCTTACAAGGTCGAACCTCACAAAACCAATAAGTTAAGGTTTTCCTCTTCCACATTCAATCTTCTGTTTCAATTGTCGGCTTCAGTTGTTGGTATCTAGGTTGTTATCGAACTCTGTTGGAGGGGGGGGGGGTGTTGTTACCTGCAAAAATACTTTGGCAATTAAGTTAGTATTTTGTTCATAATCTGTTATGGGATAGACAAATATAGTTTTTTTCAAAAATTCTCTTTTACCTTGTGTATATACCTATTTTTAGCATTTCTTATTGGGTTTTTGCCTTTCGGGTGATTAAGGGGGGCTTAATCACAACTTAACCATGTTTAGACTTTGTTTTGTGTCAAATCTCTACTTAGGTATGTTAAGTGCTAGTTGGTTTCTCATTCAAGAAGGTAGAGAAAGTAGAAAGACAAAGAAGACAAGGTCGAAAAGTTAGATGGAGACGTAATATCGAGAAAACAAAAATGTGAAACCAAAGCTAAAAAATTAGACAAGATTGAGAAGACTAAGAAAGTCAAGAACATATGACAATTGAAAAGTTTTATATCAGGGAAAGGATAAATAATAACAACAATAACAATAATTTATTATACAATTAACAAGTGTTGTCTTTTCTATATGTTTTTGTTGTAGTATCACTTTACAAGTGTTCTCTAGTTAAACTTCTATTTTTTTTTTTTACATAATATCTTTTTACATCATTTCTTTTATCAATTTCTCTAATTAATCTCTTAGCCTAAAATATTCAACAAATACATTATTACCTAATTTCATTATTATAACAAGCGACAAGTAAAAAAGAAAACCCAGCTCGCTATGGTTATGCAAATAAAATAATATATTAAAAAGTTTAATCAAACTTTTCAATAACGTAGTCAAATTTAATGCATGAGCTACTTTCTCCTTTGAACATTAAATAATTTTATGAAGAAAAAAAATAAATTTAAAAAACTAATTAGTGAAAAATTTATTACAATATTTCTAAATTTCTTTTTTAAACTTATGTATATACTCTGAAATTATTAGTTTATATTAAAACTAATTTTTTTTTTAAATATTTATGAAGAACCTGGTCTAAAGTCTTGATGCATTGTCTTATCTTCTTTAGTTTCATCAGAGAATCTTCTATGGTCAACAGCGTGAATTATTTATGTACTATTTGTTGGTTTCATTAAAACCTCGGTCACGACACACCAAATTTGTGTTGGATGCATGCATGCATGCTTCTTCCAACCGGCATTACTGCAATTACCCAAATTGTGTGAACGTGTTCCTAACTTGTTCAAGTTGTCCAAGTTCATCTCCATTGTGGGTGGCATTGTTTCTCACAAATGAAACTCACTTTTATGTCCTTTTTTCACATACCGAATGTACTTGCTGTGTTAGTGGTAGTCAAGGTGATCGTTATTAGACTTAAATGGGGTTAGGGTTTAGCTTATCTTGAGAAAAAAATAAGTTAATTTAATTTAGTTATCTTGAACAAAAAAATTTGTAATAAGTGATCTCTCTTATATGACAACTTATATATTATTGGTGATATAATATCCTTATAGTTGCCAAAACAGGTAATCTGACCCGAGCCGGCCCGGTCCACTACGGGTTGGTCATTTAGTGAGTCAAGTCAATCCGATTCATTTATTAGCGAACCAAAAAAATTCAAATCCGGCTCGACCCACCACGAGTTGGTGGATAAACAAGTTGATTCATTGGCTAACTTAATTACAATTTTTTTAAATAAAAAAATTACAAACATTCTATAATTCAAATATAAACAAATTTTACTCCTGTTTAATTAATTTTGAAAATAGGGAACTTAAATTTTTTTTTTCAAGCAAAAAATAGTAATAAATATCTTTTTATGAAATTAAAATTAAATTTTAATAAAATAAAATTAGGTGGTGGGTTGGTGGGTCAACCCGGCCCATCACTGGTTCAACTCGCATGAGCCGGGTTTAAATGAGTCGTGTTGAAATCTGACCCGCATAAAAAAATACAATTTTTTCAAACCCAACCCGGCCCGAACCCATGGTGGGCCGGGTTGACCGTAGGTTGTGACCCATTTTGTCAGCTCTAAATATCCCAATTATATAATATTAAAACTATGAAGGAACTATTATATATAAATAATAAAGTAAATAAGTTAATATGTAGGAATATAAAATTAATTTACCGTTATCTAACATAACTATAAAAGTAAATTTTATATACAAAGTACTAAGATCAAAACTATACACAAGAGTTGTTATCTAAACTACTCAAGTCAAAACATAACTAATAAGCATAAAAATACTAAAGCTCCTACGTCTCTGGGTCAATTCCACCTAGCGCTTGTTTTACCGCATATCATCACTCTTTACTCACACCCACTAGATAATCATCGCCAAGATAGACAACGCACAAGAACATCCCAATAAGACAGAAACTAACAGGGTAAGCTAGTGATAGAAAACAAATCGTAATATACATTAACTGTAAGAAATGTTAGGCCTTATTTCTCCTAGGTGAATTGGTTTTTATTGAAAATACTTTCTTTTATTATCTTTTGGAAAATCTTTGGAACTTTCTTTAAAACACAAGACAATAAAAAGTATAATACAGTAAAAAGAGTTAAGGGATAGAAAAACCAACACAAATTTTTATACTAGTTTGGCCAAGCCTACATCCAGTCTTCTTCAACAACCTTAGTTGAATGAAACCATTATAATGATTGAGTTTACAAGCAAGAATACAAAGAATACCTCTCAATGCACTCTCCTTCCTACTCAAAATCAATTACAGCAAATAAGAGGTGAACAATCCTCACACTTTCACAACCAGAAAACAATCCCAACTTTTTGTCACCTTAGAGTAATCCTAACTCTAAGAAAACCTTGAGAGCAATCCTAACACAGTTCTCTCCCTTTGGCACTAACTCGTAGAAACTCAATCTACAGATTGAAAAAGATAAAGTTGATCTTCACAGCAGACACTTCAATAGTGTAGATTTGATCAACAACCTTTGAGCATAGTTCTTGACAAAATCTAGATGTATTAACCCAGATTTAATCCATGATTCTTCAAGATGGTTCTTGGACGCTTTTTGTAATCAAAACTCAATTACAAAGTTATTTGTGAAATTGTATATTCTGTATTCTCTTTTGAAACAACGCATAAGACAATTATTTATATGATTTTCATGATCCTGACACTTTTTAATCGATTACCAAATTAATGTAATCGATTAAGCATTTTACACTGTTGTACAAAATTATATTAAAACAAAGTTAACTGATTTAGCAAGTAATGTAATCGATTGCACATATATTGTAAGTCAAAACTATTTAAAATATGTTTGTTATGACAATTAAGACTTAACATGAAAACAATTTTCAATGTGTATCAGATTTAACCGATTAAGTAAACTGTGTAATTGGTTAAGTATTACACTTAAGCAATTTTGAAAACTTTTTCTCCTCAAAAGCAAAACACTGCACATAGAAAATAGATGTAAGCAAAGGCACAAGTTTAATCGATTATGCTTATAATGTAATCGGTTAAAACTTGCAGTTTGTCATAGTTAAGCATTAGTTGATATCTGATGAGTCTAATTGATTACATATCCTTCCAACACCCTTCAGTAGGTGTGCTTACCTATATCCTTCTGTAAATACATAAAAGTTTAGCATCCCTCAGTAGATGCTACCCAAAAGTGTTTAAAAAAAATAACATGTCCAAAATCAAATAAACCTAAAACTAAAAATGTTTTACAATAAGTGGGATTAAATCAAATATCATCAAGTCTTCCCATCCCGGTTGGGCTCTTCATCTACCCAACTCATCAGCTGCCTTCTATCCACTCTTCTGATGGCTTTAGTATATGGTTTTCTAATCTCCAGCATTCCATCTTCTTTGATCTTATTCACAATCCACTTTCTATTCTTGAATTTGACCTGTGAACCACGTGGAAGTGATGTATCTTCTAAGTGGATTTGTCCTCCTTTATCAACCTCTTCATCTTTAGGTACCTACAAAACATTACAATTGGCAGAATCGGTACCTGTTGTGCTATCATCTGGTGCATCTTCTCTTCTGGACTTTCTATGCCTGGCTCTCTTTTTTACTCTGACATTATTTTCTTTAGAGCCAATATGCAAAAGCACATTCTCTTTGTCTCTCATCATGATTATTCCATCATAGACATTGATAAGCATATTCGAACTAGCCATGAAAGACCTTCCAAGAATCACTGGAATCTTCTCATCATCTTCCATGCCCATGACTATAAAGTCCACCATAAATTCTAATTGCTCCACACGCACAACCACATTCTCCACCATACCAAGTGGCTTTTTAGTGGAACCATTCGCCACCGTCACAATAAGATTAGACGATTTTAATGTTAGCCCTCCAATTTTTCTCAAGAAACGCTTAGGCATCACATTAATGATAGATCTAGAATCTATCATTGCTCCTCCTACATCAACATCATTCAAAACACATGAAAGAATCAAACAACCTGAATCTTTTACCTTGGGCGGATAATTCTTCTTTGGAGGTTGAATATCAAATTCCTGCTCCTCTTCATCTTCATCTAAATTTATTATATCTCAAGATAATATTTTATCCTTTCAGAATATGCAGGAATCTTTGAATTACTGAAGGCACCACAGTCACCTAGTTAAAAATTTCTCTAATCTGTCCATTGTGACTGAATCTTACTTCCTCTTCTTCTTCACCTTCACTACTGTCAATTTCAATAATTTCTTTTTCCTCCTCCTCATCTTCACTACTCCCAATCTTCACAACTTCCCTTTCAACTTTTCTTTTACTCCTTGTGACAACAACTTTGCATTCCTCTTTAGGGTTAACATCAGTGTTAGCCCTAAATTGGTTCTTTTCAGTGGTTTATACCCTTTTTGACATCTGGCCAATTTGCATCTCCAAAGATCTGAAACTAGCTTAGTCACTTGCATGATTAGACTCATAGACCTTCAAAAATTTGTCAAATCTAGAATTTAGGTCTTTGACAGCCTTTGTCAAATGAGTAACCTGCTGCCACATGGGTGAAGGTTGTTGCGGCCTGAAGCCTCATGTTTACCCTGATGGGTTATTCTGTTGTTGTCCAATACTAGGATGGTTCTTCCAACCTTGGCTAAAATTGCCCTGGTTGAAGTTTCCCTGCCTATACTTGAACTGGTTCCCCATATAGTTTGCTTCCTGTTGCATCTCCTCTGGTACAACACATTGACCATTGATATAGTCACCACCACAAAAATCACAAAGCTACTATGTTTGGGAGACATTACGAATCTCCTTTGGAAGTTGTGAGAGGATCTTTGCCAAGTTGTCTAGCTTTTGAGTTAGGAGATGATTTTGAGCTAGCATGACATCATCTGTAGTTAAATGTAATACTTCTCTCTTCTGAACATGTGTGCCCCTTTCAATGTAAGTTTCCTGCTCATTAACAGCCATACTCTCTATCAAGTCATAGGCTTCATCTTCAGTCTTCTGTTTGATATCACATCTAGCTGAGGCGTCCAACATCATCTTAGACTGCGTGTTCAGACCACCTAGGTAAGCAAGAACTAGGGTTGTCTTGTCAAACCCGTGGACTAGTGTCTTCCTAAGTAGGCCTTTGAATCTTTCCCATGCTTGACCTAGAGTCTCTTCCATGCCTTGCTTGAATGATGAAATCTCTAGTCTTCCCTGAGTAAGTTTGGACTGTGGAAAATATTTATTGACAAACATTGTAGCCACAGTCTCCCATGTTGTGAATGTTCCTTCAAGAAAAGAATTAAGCCACGTCTTAGCATTGCCTCCCAAAGAGAATGGGAACAAGCTAAGCTTTACTCTCTCGTCTGATACACCTGCTATCTTCATAGTGTTGCAGATTTCACTAAACGTTGTCAAATAATCATATGGGTTCTCATTTGACAAGCCGTGAAACTGGTTGCTTTGCACCAGGTGTATAAGTGTTAGATTCATCACCATGTTAGTTGTTTGGTCCGTAGGCATGGCTATGCTGTTAAAGTGGAAAGGGCCAACATCATTAGATTGATCTGCAAGAGTGCGTCTTGGAGGAGGTTGTTCAACCATCTCCTCTACTCTTCGAACTGGTGAAGGTGATAGTAATCTTTCAGGAGAAGGGAAGAAATCCCTAGATGGGCGTCTGACTCTCCTTCTTCCCCTAGTCTCACTTAAGCCTTCAAGAAGAGGTTGCGTATTTTTCTTGCTCCTAGTATGTCTAGTCTCCTGCATGCACAAGAAACACAAACCCTAGTAGCACTTTTATATAAAAAATAAACAAAAACAAAAACAAAAATAAAAATAAAATATATACAATCAAGTCAAAGTTAATCAGTTTACACTACTAGATAGGTTAAACCACAAGTCCCCGACAACGACGCCAAAAACTTGCTAAGTCCCTAACAAGTGTACCAGATCGTTATCAAGTAATATAAAATGGGTAAGTCCAAGTATCGTTTCCCAAAGGACCCTTAGGCCTTAACTTTCTTGTAAACTAGTTACGTAAGAATTTAGAAAAGAATTAAATTTGAGTTTTTGAATGTAAGAACAAAAGTAAACATGCAAATGCAGTGAATTAATTGGCAAGGGAAAAACTATGAATGAATGGTGTTGTTGGGGTTTACAATTTCATCTTATCCACTCTCTTATATCTACTCTTCTTATCTAATTTTCTTATTTATCATATTGTCATGCAAACTTTCTTGGTCTACCCTTAACCCAATCTCTTGGTGAAAAGAGCCTGTTACTAATTATCGGCTTGCTATCTCTAGCCTCCCATAGTAACTAATAATGCATGATAAACGAAAGCAAAATACAATTGATTGTCCTACCCCTATCTCTAGGTAGTATTAGCTTAATCAAGGAATTTCCCCCAGTTCATGACATTACTATACGTCTCCGTATCAGTAAAGGCAAACAACATTTACCGAATGAGTTAGATAATAAAAGCATTAAGCAAAGGTAAGGAACCCAACAATTGATAAATCAAGCATATACAAGCATATAAAATAAATAAGAATTTGGATATATGAGAGTTTCAAAAGATTACATTGTTCCCCAACAACAAAGGGTTTAGTTCACCATAATCATGGTGAAACTAGATGAAATACAATGGAAGAATGGAAAAGCAAACCCTAAATTTGGTAGATTAGAGCCTAAGCATCCAAGGAACCTCCTCCAAGGTGTGTAGAGCTGTTGTGGACGTTTTTCTATGCCAAAAAATTACAATGTGAATCGCACTGGGCTATTTATAACCCAAAAGGATAATAGAATCTACCAGAATCTAAGCCAAATAAAAAAGACAATCGCTTAACGCCTAATTAAACCGCTCAGCGATTTCCCTCTTTGCCACACCACTGCTCAGCGGTCAGTTTTACCGCTGAGCGGTTTGCCTCTAATCGCTCTGGACGCTCAATGGTCCTGTTGACTCTTCTTTTCATCCTTTTTCTTCATCTTTCACGGGTCCCAGTCCACCTTACTTTACTTCCATATTCAATTCACCTCAAAACCCTGCAAAACAATGTAAAGACAAGCATAATATCTCTAAAACCAACTTTTGACTGTCACATGACTCAATTAAGTGTTTTACTTGATTTTAAGCTTATTCTAAGCCATAAAGGGTGTGTTTTGATATCAAATTTAAGCATGAAAATAACGGTTTTTAGACCGTTATCATATATGTTGTAGCAGCATCTGTCAGTAGATTCTTTCATTCGTCATCCTCATCATAACAACATCCATCAGTAAATGTCGTTATTTGAGTCCTCCTAGCATCCATCAGTAGATGCTATCATCACTGCCATCAAAAGCAGCATATAACCTAAAAAAAAAACTCAAACACACTAAGAAAAATCAAATTCAAACCACCCAAATAATCAATTAAAGAGAAAAATCAGAAACTGGGTTGCCTCCTAGCAAACACTTCTTTTTTATCAACCACTTTTTCTTTCTCTTCATCTTTATCTTTCTCACTCAACCTTTCTGTTTCTTTTTCCTCTATATTTTCCTCATCTCTCTCTATCTTTTCCTCATCAACAACCTTGTCACTTCTAGTGACAGTGGCTTGACATTACGCCCTAGGGTTAACAGCAGTATTTGCCCGAGAATCTTCCAATTGTTGAGATTGTTGACAATACAATTTCTATATCACTCTAGTATTTTATGATGACAACACATTGCTTAATAACTTGCATATGTTGTTGCTGCATTACATGTTCTAATGTTGAATAATTGTTATATCTGTTGAACATGTTTATGTTAGAAAACAGGTTGACTTCTTTCTTCACCAAGAGGGGGGTGAATCAGTGTTGTTTCAAAAACAAGTTCTTTTTGCAATCTTGTAATCAAAGTCTAAAGCTTTTTAAACTTTCTTTAAATGTAACCAATTAGAATATGTGTGCAGCAGAAAATACGTAGTTGACTGCTTAAAGAACAAAGTCGACTGTAATGTAAAAGATAAAGGATAGAAAAATGCAAACACAAGTTTTTATACTGGTTCGGCCAACAATGCCTACATCCAGTGTCCTTCCAACCCAGGAAGCAAATGCACTATAATGGTTGCGGTTTCTATAACAAGGAATTTATAGAAGACCTCCACGTCAAAAATATAAATCTCCTCTCTAACCCAAAACTAAAATATAACTGCAGAACAAAACCATACTTACAGCAAGAATCCCCTCTTCTGCAATCTGAACACCACTTTGAACAATCTTCAAAGTGAACAACCCCTATAATCACCAACAGTACAAACAACAATCTTCTTGGATGCCAAGCCAATAAACGATTCCAACAGTCTTCACAGGATGCCAAGCCTTCAAATGATTCTATCAGTCTTCACAAAATGCCAAGCCTTCAAGATCAATGACAAAACACCTTCTTGTGCAGATATTGATTAGACAATGAATGTGCAATCTAATCTCCTCTTTGAATCTCTTTCAAGAAAGATCACCACCGTCTTCTTGGAGAATTCTTGGAGCTAAGAGAAATCTGAAACAGAATTGAAATTGTCAGTTCATCAAAAGTCTTCTAAACAGACTCGTGTTAAGTATATTTATAGATTTTTGTTAGTCAGATGATTTCTCAGTCGAATACGCTACAAATTCATTCGACTGTATTATGACAGTTATAATAGATCAGTCAACATAGCAGCTTTCAGTCAACTAAAAACAAACCACATTTAATACAGTTGACTAAGTCACCAATGCTTAACTAACTTTCAAAAATATAGTCGTTAGAGTGCAAGAGCATAACAAAATTCCAAATCAGACAACAGATACAGTTGAATGTGTAATTCACATATTCGACTATCAACATGTAAAACACATTGAAATTCTTTTCTTCTCAAAATAACACACAACACTGATTCTCAAAGTCTGTACAAAGGTTTTAGCTAAGTCGAATCCATTAGTAATGTAGTCGACTATACTATCACTTTGTCGCACAAGAATAAGTTCATAAAAGTGCTTGTGATTTTCAGCTTTAAAACATGTGCAATAAAACATATGAAATGATGCATATCACATAGCACATAAAGCATATAAGCATGTTCTAGATATATATCAATCAATCAACA
>NC_028351.1:17630210-17649838 GCF_000741045.1 Vigna radiata var. radiata
ATATATATCAATCAATCAACATAGGAACATGTAACACATTACATAAACATGTTCAACAAATATCACAATTAATCAGCATAAGAACATGTAATGCAGCAACAACATATGCTTGTTATTAAGCAATGTGTTGTCATCATCAAAAACTAGATTGATATAGAAATTGTGTTGTCAACAATCTCAACAGTTTATGTAATGTGTTACATGTTCCTATGTTGATTGATTGATTGATATATATATATATATATATATATATATATATATATATATATATATATATGGAACGTGTTTATATGTGCTTTATGTGCTATGTGTAATGTATCATTACATATCTTTTACTGCACATGTTTTAAAGCTGAAAACCATAAGCACTTTCATGATCTTATCATTGTGTGACAAAGCTATAGTACAGTCGACTACATTATTAATGGATTTGACTTTGCTAAAAAATCTTTGTACAAATTTTGAGAATCAATGCTCAGTGATATTTTGAGAAGACAAGAATTTAAGTGTTTTGCATAATGAAAGTCGACTATGTGTGCCACACATTCGACTGTATTAGTCGGTTTTTTGATATTTTGTTATGCTCTTGCACTCCAACGACTATATTTTTAAAAGTTAGTTTAGAATTGATGACTTGGTCAACTGTATTAAATGTGTTTTATTTTTGGTTGACTGTATATTACCAGTTTGAGTGAACTGTTATAACTGTCATAATTTAGTCGACTGAATTAGTAGTGTATTCGACTAAGAATCTGTCTGTCTAACAGAAATCTATAAATAGGCTAAACACGATTCTGTTCAGAGACTTTTGATAAACTGACATTTTCATTTTTGTTTCAGATTGTATTCTTTGTTTTAAGAAGCTCCAAGAATTCTCCAAGAATACGGTGGTGATCTTTCTTGAAAGAGATTCGAAGGGAGATTGTTTTGCGCACACATTAATTGATCATATTCTGCACAAGATCTGGTTTGATCACGCTGAGGCTTGGCATCCTTAAAGACTGTTGCGTTGATTTTATGGCTTGGCATCCAAGAAGAATGTTGTTTGTACCTGTTGGTGATTACAGGGGTTTGTTCACTTTGAGGATTGTTCAAAGTGGTGTTGGCAGATTGCAGAAGAGGGGATATCTTGCTGCAAGTCTTGCTGTTGTTGTTGCCTATCTTTTGGTTAAGGGTTAAAGAGGAGATTTATATTTTTGAGTGGAGGTCTTCTATAAATTCCTTGTTGTAAAAACCGCAACCATTATAGTGTATTTGCTTCCTGAGTTGGAAGGAAACTGGATGTAGGCATTGTTGGCCGAACAGTATAAACACCAATGTTTGATTTTCTCTATCCCTGCACTTTTATTTTACAGTCGACTCTATCTTTAGCACAGTCAACTACGGTTTTCCGCTGCACACAAATTTTCATTAGTTGCATTTCAAGAAAGTTCAAAAAGCTTTATACTTTGATTTCAAGATTGCGAAAAGATTTTTCTTTTGATACAACACCAATTCACCCCCCCCCCTCTTGGTGTAAAAAAGAAGCCTACCTGTTTTCCAACAATTGGCACCAGAGCTGGTTTTCATAAGATATTTGAAAAACTAGTCGACTCTGTTTTTCTTTTATTCAATTATAAAATCTGGAGATGACTTCCTGTTTTCAAACTTTTGGTAAATGTGCTTCAACAAACAGACTACCTCTGTTTACTGGTGAAAATTATCCATTTTAGAAAATCAGAATACAAATCTTTCTTGAATCGCAAGATAAAGAAATTTTGGATGTCACTTTAAATGGTCCTTTTGTGTCTTCAAAAACTATTGAAAAGAATTTGTTTTGAAACCTTTTACTGAGTGGACTGCTAATGAAAATAGAAAAGCTCAATATGATATTAAAGTTAGAAATATTATTGCCTCTACACTAACTATTGATGAATTTTTAGGATATCTCAATGCAAATCCGCAAAGGAAATTTGGGACATCTTAGAGGTAACTCATGAAGGCACAAATGAAGTAAAGAGAGCAAGAAAGAACTCCTTGATACAAAAGTATGAATTGTTCAGAAATAAACCTGGAGAAAACATCTATGATGTGCAGAAACGATTCACTTACATTGTAAATCATCTTATGGCTCTCGGGAAGGTATTTGACAAAGAGGAGATCAATATCAAGATTTTGAAAAGTCTGAACAGAAATTGGCAACAAAAAGTCACAACAATCTCTGAGTCCAAAGATCTCACAACGATGAACATGACTATCTTGTTTGGCAAGTTACGTGAACATGAATTGGAACTTGGTAGATTGAAGGATGAAGAGGAGATTGAAGAAAAGAAGTTTATTGCTCTGAAGGCTACAAGCAAGAACAACTTTGAACCAGACATGGATGAGAAAGAATTAATGACCTTGATGGTAAGAAAATTTAGTCGACTTATTCATGATAACAGTCAACTGACTAACCATGGAGGTCAAGGCAAAAAGAATAGTTTCAGTACAAATGTTGTCCAGTGCTATGAATGTGGAAAGGAAGGACACATCAAGCCTGATTGTCCTGAATTAAAGCCAAAGCAGAAAGGAAAAAAAATATTCCCTCAAGGCAGAAATATTAAAAGAAAAGGAGCATACATTGCTTGGGAAAATACAGATTCTGATAACTCAAGTGATGAAGATGTTGATCAAGAGGAAGAATCCAACATGTGCCACATGGTTGGAACATCAAGTAATGGCAGCAACAGTGATGAAGAATTTGAGAAGCTACCAATAGAAGAGAGATATCAGCAACTTATAGAGACATTTAGAGAACTACATGCTGAAGCAATGCGACTACAGTACAACGTCAATCCAACACTGTGTCCTAATATGTCATCCTTATCATTATTCTCTTTTGAGTGTACTTGAAAATTCTTCTTAATAAAGAATTAGTTAAATAATAGTAAAAGGAGAAAGTTTAAAGGAAATAATAATAAACGTTAAATAATAGAAGTTTACATGTATTCTATGAGACCTTTCATCAACAAATTAGTCAAATCCCTTTTGAAGATAAGTTTATTGAAATATCCTATCAATGTGCACATTTCGTCGAAACTCTTGTGCTTGTATCAAAATATGAGATTTTATATATCCATCAATTCTAAAAGACATAAGTTTAAATATAGAAATTAATATTCTATTTACATTTATAAATGACATTCACATTTAATCCATTAAATACACAAAAAGGAAAACAAAAATTGGTAAAAAAAAAACTTGAGTGAAAATTTATTCATTTGAAAAAAAAAATCAAACAAGAGTTAAGTTCTAACTCTATTTTCACTTAAACTAAAAATCTTTCTCTTAGATAAAAAAAATTAGATAAAAAAAATAGAAAAGAAAAGTTGAGTTTTTATTCTATTTTTCTAGAATAAAAATATTTGAAAAATCAACTTCCTATATTTATAACCATGTTTTTTTCAAAAGTTCTATTCAAAACCACTTTAAACAATACAACTTTTGATCAAATTACAATGATTAATACAACTATAATTAGTTCAAATATCATCATTGTTTTCATTTCAAATCAACTTTGATCATCCAAACTCAACATATTTTTCATTAAACCCGTAAACTAATGCATGAAAAACTATAGAAAACTAACTTCACGCGTCTTAACTATATTCAAAACTCAATTTAAGAATAATTATCCTTAACATCCATAATCTAGACATTATGTTAACATCTCAATAAAAATATTGACTGTAAATTACATCAAATCAAACATCTATCACCTTAAACTCCAAATTGAATCCAACTGAAATATTCTCACTTAGTTTTCAAACATTCAAATCAAACATTCATTTATATAAACTCTATATAAAAATGAAAGTGCAACCAAGTTTTCTTCACTTCTATTGTCGTAAGATTCTATAAAAACCATAAGAAAAAGTAAATTGAACTATATCAAATTTTCACAAAACTTAAAATAAAATCTTTATTAAGCCAATCAATTTCAAGATTTGGTTGCATTCAATTTTATGCACCAAGATGGGAAAAAAGAGAGTAAAAACGAGGGGGAGTTGTAGTATTATATCATTTAAACATTGTACTTTAAAGATGTTGTAAATATTACTAATCAAATATATAAGAAAGGTAATATTACTTCTACCTAAATTTATATCAATTTACTTTATAGATATATTTATTAATTTTAGACTAAAATATATCTTTAGTTTATGTAAAATGATTGAATTTTGATTTTATTCTATGTAAATTTGGTTTCCTCTTTCAGTTCCATAGAATTGATAGTTTTGAAGTGTTAAATAAAAAAATGTATAAAATAATGAGTTATGATACAACTTAAATTAAATTTTAAAAGTGATTTTGCGAAAATGGATTACTTTTAATCTAAACTGGATCATGATTTAAATAAGTCAAACTAAATTAAATTATTATAAATTAATTTTTTTAATTATTAACAATTTGATAAACAATTCAAATATTTTGGAGCGTTCCTAATTCCAAATAATGTATGTGACTTTTAAAAATAGATAAAAAAAAACATGTTATTTATCTATACTAAAATAAATATTACAAATTAAAAATAATGAGTTGAAATTTTGAATAAAAGAAAATAAAAATAAAAGTAATTTATAGAACTAGAACAAGAACTAAACACATGTGTTCAACTTTTACATGGATAAAAAAGCAATGAAAAGATTTATAGTAACGAAAATCAAAACTAGTTAAATTTTCAAGAAACAGAAACACAGTTAAACATTTACTTTATTTTAAACTTAATTGAAAATACCTAAGGTGTAATGTAAAATTACTAATAAAATACATAATATAAGACAAATTGAAATTAAAAAATATAATGGACATAATTATTTCACAATTAAAATAATTTCAGTACATATAAAATTAGAATATATTTTATCAATAAAAAATTAAAAATTCACGTAAAGTATTATTAAAACATGGCCATATTTATGGTTTTTATATTTACTAATTATTTTAATATATAGTATAGTTCTATCAAAGCACTATTATAATTTTATAATACAACAAGTAACTTAACAATTTTTTATTATCAACTATACTTTTAAGTTTTAGCAATCCTTTTTGTTTTAGGCTATTATTTTAGGTACTTTTCGCAAAACATAATTTATATACTATGTAAATAAGCTATATTCAAATCCTATATTTGAGAAATAAAAGCCAATATCCGTACTTAACAATTATGGAAAAAAAGTATAGAAAAACATAACTTTAATTTATCCACACGTGATATTTTTTAAGCTTTGTGCACCTTTATTTTTTGAGCAATATAAAACTTTTCTTTCCAATTAAGTAAAGTATTGAACAGTCAAATAAGCAGTTATTTTAGACCACATGAAAGCACTTCCATATTCTCTGAGTTCATGTAACAACAACATAGCACTCACAAAATTGGATTATACCACTTTAGTTTCATGAATGCCACGTGGACCAATTCCTTTTGAGAATGTCGTTTTTGTTTAAGATTTTTTAGAATATCTTCTTATTGCCTTTCATTCTGTGCAGATTTTGAGTGATGACAATGAGTAATGCTGCAAACATAGCCAATATTAATATTATGAATTTATTGTAAAACACATTCACATACAATTGACAAGAAGGTCGAGATTACTAAAAAATTGTTAGTTGGTCAATGGTCAAAAAATATATGAAAAAAATCTTGATTGGGTATGTTTCCATTTTCTATAACTTTCTTAATCCGAAAAATTTAATAAAGACAAATCATTTTTTAGGAAAATAGATATATCAAAAGTGAGAAGAATGCACTTTTGAAAATAATGCATTTGAATAACTATTTATAAAAAGATCGAGGTTTAAAGAAGTTTGGTGTGTGTAGATGTACATGATAAATATGTTTAAAAAAAATTATTTAGTTATATAAATTAAATTTGATTTATTATATTCTTTTAAGGAATCATCTTAACTAGTGCCAAAATATTAAAATAACATTTGATTTCATTGCAACATTTTTTTTAACAATGAAATTACTTGGATGACATTTTTGTATAGTATTAAATTTGGATATTGTAACATCCCATTTTCATAGTATTAATATTATAAAGGAATAATCACATCAATACTAAAGTAAATGGGTTGACAAACAGAAATATAAAATTAATTTACAGTTATCTAATATAATTATAAAAACAAACTTTATATACAAAGCATTAAAAACAAAACTAGACACAAGGATGGTATTTAAAACCTCCAAAGCTAGAACATAACTAATAAATATATAAACACTAAAGCTAGTACACCTTTGGGTTAACTCTACCTAAAGTTTGCTCCAGCGTCACATCACCTCTCTCTACTCATACCCACCAGATGATCATAGTCAAACCAGACGAACGAACAAGAACACCCAAGCACAAGAGAAAACAAACAGGGTAAGCTAGTAATACAAAATCAATCATAGAATATCAAGATTCCATACATATATCATGTTTCACACAAAATATTTCAAACATCCTAATCATGCCATTGACCTAGACTTGCACTACCACACTCACAAGGTTAATTTGTATTGCGTCTTAGGCCATACTAGAAACACCTATACTAAGACCTCCTATTACTCTCACCACATGTATCACTCATCTCTAATTGAGAATGAATGATCATTAAAGTGTCAGGATAATCCCCAAGACTGAGCTCCCTACATTCATACTGACAACACTTTGATACAACCATTAAGAATTCTTCTTAGAACTCTTACACACCTCATAACAAATGGAACTCACTGTCAGAACTCCCATAAACTCACCCAATGAGTTGATCTTGCTCGCCTAGCCCCGTTGCATAATTTTGCAACATCAAAACTGCAAAATTAGCACCCCTAAACTCACATGACCTATCCTAAACACTTTTACCAACTTTTAACACTCTTAGATTATATTCTAAACTATCATAGACCTAACCAAATGTGTATAACCAAAATTAAACTAGTTTTCAATTATTTTACAACTAGATTCCAACTTAAAAACAACTAAAATCTCACTTTAGAGACCATAATTGAATTCCACAAGTTCTAACTCATTTTTTAGTAACTTAAGAACTCTAACAAGTCAAAAATGACTTAAAACACTATTCAAAAAAGTGGTTTCTAACGCGTCATATACGCTTCAGTTATGCAAAAATCGAAGCGTACAATGCTATATACCTCGGTTCAGAAGAACCGAGGCGGAAGGGCGATATTGCATCGGTTAATTGTAGACCCGATGCCTATACCTGTGCACAAAGCACTACAAGTCAGACTTTTTGGCTGACATCTTTTTGAAAAGGTCCTATTGCCTCGGTTTGCTAGGCAACCAATGCCTATACCTCTGCACAAAGCACTACAAGTCAGACTTTTTGGCTGACATCTTTTTGAAAAGGTCCTATTGCCTCGGGTTTCTAGGCAACCAATGCCTATACCTCTGCACAAAGCACTACAAGTCAGACTTTTTGGCTGACATCTTTTTGAAAAGGTCCTATTGCCTCAGGTTTCTAGGCAATCGATGCCTATACACCTGCAAAACCTCTAACTCCTCTACAAGTCAAGCTTTTTGCCTGACAGAACTGGCCTATTGCCTCGGTTTGCTAGGAAACCGATGCCTATACACTTGCCAAAACCTCCAACTCCTCTATAAGTCAGGCCTCGGGTAATTGGTAGAACCGAAGTAGTCTATTTGGAGATTTTGCTTCATTTTTACAGGGAGCTGAGGCCAATTATCATTCGGTTAAACTTAGGCATGGTTAATTAAATAACCGAAGTTGTATCCTTATTTATAAATTTTACTTTCGTGAAACAAGATACCCTAGATTGTGCATCTTCCTTCTTCCTCACTTGAACCTGCATTTTCTCTTTGGACAGCCTGCGTTTTCCTCCTTTCTCCCGGCCTCTTCCTCTTCATCTTGTACGCCTGAAATTCTTCTCCTTTTTCTCTACATTGTGCATCCATTTGCTGCGAGAATTGGTGCACCGTTGTTCTCCCCAAGCGCTGCTTCCACCACCGTTGTCACCGCGATTCCTTAACTTTGTGGGTGTCGTCTTCGTCATTGTCAATCCGTTGCGATTCGTTCAGTTTATGGGTGTCGCCTTCGTCCCTGCAGTTGTCGTCGTCGTTGCCCCCTCTGTCGTTGTCGCCCCTGTTGTCGTCGTCATCCCCGCTGCTGTTGTCGCCCCCGCTGTCGTCGTTGCCCCCACTGCCCATCACGGTAAGTTGTTAATAAATTTAGTTTATTAAAAGTTTATGATGTACAACTATATATTAAAAGAAAAAAATAGATGATGTACAACTATATATTCTCTCTGATATATATTCTCTCTGATATCGAGACCATGCTAGTGGCTCGTGGCACAGTCTATGAGACAACCACTAGAGTGCATGATGTACAGCTAGTAGAAGATGAGGTCAAGGTCACGACGGATGAAGTTGTCATACCAGATGTCGTTCTTCTTGTGCCTATAGATGAGTTTTTCACTGTGCAAGAGGCATTTAAGTCCTTCGTCACCTGGCCTAGACATTTGGTTGGTGATGTATCTGACCCCTAGTAAACACTCCTACTATATACTTCTCAATTTTAATATTTACTTCTTATTGACATCATAACATAATTTTTTCATATAACAGCAGACAGGTCAAGAGGGAAGTCCTACACCGAAGAAGACTCATTTATCTGAGGACGACCCTCTTGGTGCGTTAGACGAGCTTGCTAACATTATTTCAGATGTGTCGATGATTATACTATGGGATTCTACTACATTTGGAAGAGAAGCTCAGATCCCATTGTACTTGCATCAGCAAACTGTTAGGGAGCTTGCGTTGGAGAGAGAAGAAATTAATATTACACTCATTCTCTTGTGGATGATGTAAGTTTATGAGAACTTTTTTATATAATTCTTTTTTATCAAGTTACTTATATCAGATTATTTCTTCATTTCATATATATGTTTGATGTCAATAACAAGAAGGGGTTCAATGATGTATATGGGTTCATTGACCCCTCTATGACTCATGAAAGAAATAAATTTGATATATCCAAACATACATCACCACCTGCTTTGCAATGGGGAAGGAGATATATTTTCTCCCTTATATATTTGGGTAAGTGAAGTTTGTTAACTTTAAAGTTTCATTTATTAATTTTCGTATATGACAATTAAGTTATTACCAATTTCAGGCGTCATTGGCAGCTACTTGTGATCTTCATACTGGAGAACACTACTGTCTGGTTTTGTTCATTGCACAAGTCTCCTCTCAGCCCTCTTAGACATGTAGTAGATTGGTAAGAACCTCAATGTTTCAACTTTCTTTGTTATATAAATGTATGCTAAACCAATTTTTTTAATAGTTCCCTTGCAACACATATGATGTTATCTGGGAGATCTACTGCTACAACTAAAAAGCTTGCATGGGTTCCCCTTAAGGTTTGGTATTTTAGTCCATACTTTGTTACATTTTGTACCATTCCAATGATGTTACTTAACATTCTATACTTATGATGATATATTGTTATGTAATAGACAAACGGGGTCAAATGAATGTGTTCGTGCACATTACACCAGTGGATGGCAAACGGTAATATTTAGGTTTGAATTTTTTTTCCCTATAGTTTAGATTTCATATACACTAATTGAAATCATTGTGTCTTATGCAGAGATTCAATATGACTGCTCCAATTCCAGAGAAGTCACTTAAACTCGAGAGGAAAGCACTGCCTAAATATGTAATTCAATTATATAATAGTATGTAGTAGATAATAGGATATAGTAAGTTCTAAGTTTATGCTTCTAAGTTGTTTTATGCTTTTGTATATTATTATTAGTTTAACTTTTTACTTTGGATTGATTTATGCTTCAAAGTTGATTTATGATTACATTGATTGATTTATGCTTCTAAGAAGTTGATTTATGATTACATTGAATGTATTTATGTTTTAATATAATTTTCATTCAAAATATATGCTTCTAGATTATTCTGGACTGTTTTGGCTGTAAAATTATATGCAGGTCTGTTTCTGCAGTTGGAAATGTTGCAGAAACAAACATGTTCTTAAAAAAATAGGGGAATATGCCTCGGTTGTGACAATAACCGAAGTAGAAAACACCCCTATGGCATTGGTTCAGTTCTCAACTGAGGCATTAAGGCTGACAAAAAGAAGAAAAAAAAGGATCCTACTACCTTAGTTCAGGTGCCAACCAAAGTAGTAGATGGGGACATACTACCTCAGTTTAGATGGAACCGAGGCATAAAGTCCTGCGAAAAAAATTAAAAAATAAAAACCTTACTGCTTCGGTTAACTTTGAACCGAGGCAAAATCCTGACCTTGTATGCCTCGGTTCAGAACCAAGGCAAAAAGTCTACATTTTTTTCCTCGCTTAGATATGCCTCGGTTCAGGAACCGCTGCCTATGTGCGAAAATAACTATTGTCTTTTCACCTTACTGCATTAGTGAAAACACACTACAAGCCTTTCATTTTAACACAAAACCTCTAATTCAAAATCTCACTAGTCTAAACCCCCAAAATGAACTCAGAAACCAACCAAAAGACCACCAAAGTACTACTGCCTCTTTTTAGAACAAATTTCAACCAATTCAGAACTCTAACAAATCTCAAATAACATCGAAAAAAACTCTAAGACTTAATTTTCTCTTTTTAACCCTTAACTCAAAACTCACATACTAAAACCCCATATTTTGACCAAAAACACTTACAACTCAACCTAGTTCAATTCTCTTCCACATTTAACCAAATTCAACACCACCAAACATCTCAACAACATTATTCATCCTATAATTGGAGTTTAACACAAAAGCATTCATCGTCAACAATAATCATGTGATCCAATTGATCACTTACTCAACACATTAACTAACACACCCTAAACACTATGAATTCATACTTTATAAATTAATATAAAACAAGAGCTAACTTCCTTTATCTCAAAAAGAACTACAACAACTCTAAGAACACACAACGGTTGCTTCAAGCGTAAGGAACTCTAAGAACACCTACAAATCATCGAATTATGATCGTAGTGAGTTCTTTAGGACCTCATATTAACAAAGAACCAAAAATAAAGTACAAATGACACATGTAAAGGGTTCCTAAGCATGATCATAAACAGAGAATTAAAGGAAAAAAGGAGTAGAAACTTACTTGCTCTAAGTAGAAACTAATCGGTAGAGAATGAAAATTGCACTACCGTGATCTCCTAGGCACTTCCTGTAGCTTGTCAAACAAATAATCGAGTTAGAAATCTTAGAGAGAAAGGAAATGGAACTCAGAGAAAGAGTTCTAGAGAGATGGTTAGTTTTAGACAATGAGATGAGTTTAAGAAATTCTATTTATATTATTAAATTATTTTAAAATTAAAATACTCGGTATCATTATTTTAAAGCACTTATTCACTCTAATACTTTATTTTTTAGGTTCTTCCATATACTACATCTTACAATGCATTAAATATTCATATTTTTTTTATTATTTATAGTTATATTATGTGACTAGAATTATCTTGAAAAAAAATATTATTAAATTTTTTCATATTTTGTATAAGATTTTTTATTTTTTTATAAAAATCAGTAAAAACTGAACTTTTATGAATTCTACATAATTTAATGAAATATTTATAAAATATAAAAAATTCCAGAAATAAAACGAAAATATGTTTTTAAGAAAATTAAAAAAAAATTAAGATGAATTCTTGAATAACATTGTAATTTAGTTACCATCACAATATTATAAAAAAGTATATAATTTTTCTTATGTACTCATTATTTTTTTGAAAATTTAATCTGAAATGAATTCATTCATTAATTTTTTATATGTATTCATTACTTTATCATCACTTTTAATGAAAAAAAAACAGGATAATTTTTTTAAAAAGAATTCTAAAACTTAATTGAAACTAAGCTCGGTTGACATAAATGATAAAAAAATATGACTTTTATTTGAATCTTAAAATTGTTATTTTAAGTACAAATAATCATGTTAAAGAAAACTAACTTCATTGTGTATATATTTGGAATTCACAGCTGTATTAGTACTTATGATAATAATACATATAAATGTGAAAAGATAAAAAAAAATCCAAAAATTTCACTTGAATACAATACATTATAATATAATGTTAATATTCTCTTTCTGATATAATTTATTTTATATATTGGACATCAGAAATTAAAGAAGAACTATTAAATAGTAGTTTTGATATAAATTATATAAAATTGAGTTATATAATTTTTTATAAAACTTAGTTCAAAAATATTCTACACTGTCTAAATCAATGATATAAATTTTCAGTTATCCAATCTAACTAACTGATGTGATATGTATTTATTAAATTCTAATATCATTTTTTTTAGTTTTATCGACAATCTTAATTTTGTTTTTCAATTTCAAAAATTTCAGAGTTTTAGCAATTTCATAAATTTAGTTCTTTTATTATTACACGTTTTAACATTTTTTATGATAATAAAATTATTATTATTATTATAAATTTAAAATATTTTTTATAATTTTGTAGTAAATTTTTATTTATTTTGTAAATAATTTTATAATTAAAAATATTAAATTTTAAAAATGAGTAAATTAAAAAAATAATTAAATTTAAAGAAATCGTCACATAAAAAATGAAATTAATAAAATAAATATTTTAATATTTAGGTTTAAATCATTTTTTGTCCCTAAGTTAAAAGCTGATGTCAGTTTAGTCCCCTTTTAAAAATGTAAATCTTTGGTCCCTACCTATGATGTGAAAAATGTATCAAATCAGTTCTATCCGTTAGATTTTAGGAAGAAATTTGTTCGCATAAACTTGAGACAATTACTATGGAAGGGTGCAGTATTAACAACCCCTGAAGCATGAGAGTTAGTAATGAGACAAATTAAGAAAGTTAATCAAAAATATGACTCATTTGATACATTTTACACATAATGGGGACCAAAGATTTCCATTTTTAAAAGGGAACTAAACTGAACACCAACTTTTAACTTAAGAACAAAAAAATGATTTAAATCTAATATTTACTTAAAATTAAAATCAGAAAACAAAAATAGACGTCAAATTGAAGAATTCTCTTAAAAAGTATTTTATTTAATTAAATTTATTTCTATGATACCTTAAACATATTCCTTAGCTTTTAAAATTCAATTAGTTAAATGAAAATTAAAATTTTAATGCTAAACAAAAGAAACAAATCAAAATCACATCCTGGAAATTAAAATTACAATTGAGTTTTAATTATTAGAAAGTATAATCAATCTTATCCTACTTTATAACCAACAGTTCTTATTAACTATTTGCGCCACTATTTCCATTAATAACAATAGAGAAGATGATAGGATTTAAAAAACCAAATTAATCTATACGATTAATTGAAAACATTAAATTTGAATATCTTTTAATAAGTAACACCTTTTTACCTTGATTTTCAAAAAAGATAACAACTTCTACTCTCTTGATTTTTTTTTAATTAAGACAAAAGCCTATACTTTTTTCTTCGGAACCAAGACAAAAAATTCTATATATCTTTAATTTAAAAATCAAAGTGTATTATAAAAAATAACATTTTCGTTTCTCTTTGTTGCATTAAACAAATTTTTAATTTAGTTTTAATAATAAGATTTCCTAATTTATTTAAAATTATAATTCTAATAATAATTATACTATTTGTATTATAAATGCCGTCATTTTATTTTCTTATTATAAAATATTTTACATTCATCACTTTTTTATTATACCGAAAAGGTAGAATTAAGTTAAATTAAATTATACAACATTGGTTTAATTAAGTTAACTATTTATTAAGTAAAACTAAATAAAAATAAATAAATGATAATAATGATATTTTAATAAAAGAATCCAACAAAAGTGAATCAAAATTATTCCAAAACAATGTTACCCACCAATCATTCTACCTTGATTTTGGTGGACACGTGTGGCAAGCTTATCTCAATGATGATTAAGTCACTTCTTTCAAGGTCATAGATTTCCTACAAAACGACAAAATAGAAAGTGTGACTATGGGATTTCACAAGCCAATCTAGGGTTCCTTCAATGGTGTGCTAAAGTGACCCTTTTTCTCTCTCTAACTTTGGCCATCCACCACATTACTTTCTCTCTCTTGAAATGGTCCCTACTTTGGAAAACTTTGAACCTTCATCCCCCTCTTTCTGCTTTGGCCTAATCTCTTCACCCACATTATCACAAATTCCACACCCATAAAAGGCCTTCCCCTCTTCAAACCCCAAATATTTCAATCCTCTCTCAAGGCTATATAGCTTCTGTCTTTGTGTTCATTTTGCACTAAACCCACCCAACCTTACACCCAAAAACATTCTTTCTCTTTGCATATATTTTCTTTGTTATTTACTTGAATTAGGGTTATGGGAACCCCACAATCCAACAACTTGCCCCCAGGGTTTAGGTTCCACCCTACAGATGAAGAGCTCATTCTTCACTACCTTAGGAAAAAGGTTGCCTCCATTCCTTTGCCAGTTTCCATCATTGCTGAGGTTGATATCTACAAGTGTGATCCGTGGGAGCTACCAGGTTTGTCACCTGCTCTATCACTACACCATTTTTTTACATGAGAAGTGAACAATTTTTATGGCTTAGATTTCATTTTTTTTTAAATATTATCTGATACATCAAAATTTTTTACATTCATTTGACACTATCTTTACTTACTTTTTACTTTTTTCTTTCTTAAAAAAATACAAAAATTTATACTTTTATGACTATTTTACCTTTGTACTTTATATCAAATAAATGTAAAAGTGTGTTATAGTACTATTACTTTTTTTTCTTTTTAATGTTAATGTTTGAGATTTTTTTATGTGGATAATAATAATAGTTAGTATTTATTAGAAAAATAATTTTTTGAAACACCTAACTTTTTAGGTTCATTTGACACTACTCTTTCCTACATTTTATTTTTTCTTTTTTGAACAAATACAAAATTTTATATTTTTATGACCATTTTACCTTTATACTCCGTATCAAATGAATGTAAAAATGTGTCATGGTAGTATTATTGTATTTATTAATAAAAAATTTGAATCTATCATTTCTCTCGTCTCTTTTATCTATTTTCCAAATAATTTTCTATGTTCTAAATGGTAGAGCAGTGGAATGAATCGATCTCTCTTACTCTTTTTGTAACTTTACCACATGTTGACGTGTGTTATTTGTGTGGTGTTCGTTTTTGTGATGGGAAAGATTGTTTTGGTTTTGGTTTGTTGAACAGCTAAGGCTGCGTTTGGGGAGAAAGAGTGGTACTTTTTCAGTCCGAGAGACCGGAAGTACCCAAATGGAGCTCGGCCAAACAGGGCAGCTGCTTCAGGGTATTGGAAAGCAACAGGCACTGATAAGAACATAGTCGCATCATTGGGTGGAGGAGTGAGAGAACATTTTGGTGTGAAGAAGGCTTTGGTGTTCTACAAAGGAAAACCCCCAAAGGGTGTTAAGACCAATTGGATCATGCATGAATATCGCCTTGTTGATACCAATAAACCTGTTCGGATCAAAGACACTTCCATGAGAGTGAGTTTTCCTATCTATTTTCATCATAATAATTAATAATATTTGCCTCATAATATTTTCAATAAATACATATTCGGGGCATGTTATAGTCTATAAATATCATTTTTTTATTAATAACTAATTAATTAACTAAATACATTTTATTTCTTTTTGTTAGTTGGATGACTGGGTTCTATGCCGGATATACAAGAAGTCGAAACACAGTCTAAGTTCAATCACAGAGGCAGCTTTTACAGTGGAAATGAAAGAGCAAGAAGAAGCAGAAGAAGAAGAGCAAATGAAAGAAAGGTTTTCTTTTTCAGCAATCTCCAACACTACAACAGCTCTTCTCCCTCCTCCACAAGCCACACTCATATCTCAAAAATCTCTATCCTTCTCCAACCTCTTGGATGCAACAGACTTTTCCATGCTCAGCACCATCTTATCTGAGAACCATAACTCCACTAATTACCAAAACACAACCGAAACCTTGTTCAACTCTCAGAATATGGATCCTGAAACCCCCCAAAATTTCTACAACAACAGCACTCATATTAACAATAGTACCTGTTTCATTCAGAAGAACCCTTCAGTGATTTCCCACATGGATGAGAACATGATGTACCCTCCAAAGAAACACCATAGTTCCTCCTGCCATTTTCCTAACACCACCCTCCAAAACCAGAACCCCCAATGGAACTTCATCTTCAAGCAGCCTCACATCAATCACCAGCTACTTCCGGGTCCCCAAAATCTTCAATTTCAGTGATAAAACCAAAACAAAAAACAAAAAAAAAGGGACAAAATTTCAAAAACACTGAAATATCTGTTAGCACAGGGAAAGATAACAATTATGTTCCTTTACTTTCTTTTACTTTTTTGTTGTTTTTGAAATTATGGAGAAAAGGGTTTCATTTTATTCCAAGTATATTCGTCTGAGGAAGTCTTGGAATACTGAACATGTTCATGGAAAAAACCAGAGAATAGTTAGATACGGCTTGACAAGGAAAAGGTTTCACTATTGAATGGTTAAAAAAAGTCCACAAATAGCGTACAAAATGTTCATTTGTACGTGTTGGGTTGGCAAATTGGTTTTGATTATTATGTGTACTTTGTGGACTTTGTATTTGTATTGGTTGGATTGTGATATTATTATATTCTTTTTCCGATTGAATTTTCTTTTGGACTTGCATTATCACCATTTGTCATTTGTACATATTTTTTGTTTATAGTTTTATTATAAGCTTATAATCAAGATATCATATTTTGTAACATTCTATAATATTCTTTTTTCTAATTAGATAATTTTACTCCTTAATAAATTAAAATAATTTATTTAGTAAAATAAATCGTTGAATAATTTATTTATTTTAAAATAACTAAAATCTTTCTCTCTTTTATATAAGTTTTTAATATTATTTTCATGAAACTATATATATATATATTATTACTTTGTTATTTTTTAATTAATTAGTCATAAAAATAATAAAATTTATTAAAATTATATGTATTAATGCAATAAAAATACAACAAGCATGTGCCCATAAACGTATGTCTTTTGGGTAGTTCAAGAGTACAAATTGGCAATCAAACTCTAAAGTCAAACAAATAACCAAATATCTAAATGTTAGAAACGAGCAATATAACATTAAAGAATCTATGCCATATATATTTTCCAAATAAAAAAAGGTTGCTCGTTGTGGTTGCTTTAGTTATTATTTTATAAAAGTTGTTTAACTTTTTGTTCATAACTTTTTTTCTTCAAAAACGTGTCCTAAAGTAATACCAGTCTTCCGTTTTCGTATGATTAATTTTTTTGTATTCAAATATATAAGTAGATAATATCTATGTAGTATCTTTTCTGTAAGGTAAACACAATTTTGGTTCTTCTTAAGCATTGATGTGTATTCAATAGAAAGCCGCGATTCATTACACAGATTGAATTTAAATAATCTTTTCCATAACAAATTTTCAAAGAATAAAATAAAAAAAAATTGAATTTAAAATTAAGCTTTTTTTTTAAGAAGTTGATTTAATTTATGAGATAAATTTTATAAATGAACTCATGCCTAAATTAATTTTAATTTATTAAAAAAATAATTTTAATACTTTTTTTTAAAATATCTACTCTCTTTCTCCCCTCTCTCCCTCTATCTCTCTTTCCTCCCTCTCTTTGTCTTCTCTTTCTGCTCTTTATCACTCTTACTGAGAAGAATCAAACAAAGTAAAAAATCATCTTATAAAAAAGTAACAGTGTTATTGATAAATATCATCTTATAAAAAAATAACATATATGTGAAGAATTATTAGTTTTGTAGTGAAGTGTCAGTTTTATTAAGAAGTAGTAGACAAAGATTAGAAATATTAGACAAGATTAAGAAGTTATTGTCTTACTAATAAATAAGTACCACACACACATATTTAAGATTCAAAAGTAAACTTCAAGTAACAAAATGGTTCAACTTTTTCAACTTATTTTCTAAGTGTTTTATGCTGCTTTTATACTAGATTATAGTCTAGGCATATCGTATAGGATTTTCTAATAATAATATATCTTTTTGTGATATTTGTTTTGTTATTTTCTTTTTTAGCTTTCTTATTTGTATTGTTGTTTCTATGATTGGGTTTGGGCTAGAGCTTGGACTCATCCCTGGGGGAGTTGTAGAGGACGAACTACAAAATAAAAATCAGAAGGTACTTATGGATCGTTTATTCTTACGAATTCATTTATCTTAACAGGTTTATCTTAACAAATTCTTTTATTATCTTATTTCTTTTATTATTTATTCTACTCTTCCCCCCCCCCCCCTCCTCCAAGAAAACCTAGTATTCAGAGCACTTGGCTCTGATACCAGTGATAACAGGATCGACTTTTAAAGTAATAGAAATAAGGAAAATAGAAGGAAGAAGATGAAGAAGATATGAACATAATATAGCGGAAGAAGAAAATATGAATACAAAAGATATTGTCATAATAAAATACAAACTTACAGTTTTGATGAACCATTGAACTTAGGATAGAAATCTCGTAGACATCTCTTCATAAAAACACTTACAACTTATATATGAAACTTACACACTCTTACTCACAAACTTAAACTTTTATCTTCTCAGTTACATAAACTCTTTTTTTTAGAAACAATAGCACATACTAGACATTACACAATTTACAATAATACCCTTTAGGAATTTACATTTTTATCCTTCTCGTGCCATAATGAGATTTTTGCCATCGTTGTAGTTCTAGAGTGGTGAACAAATTGGCCTTACCTACTATTCCTCATCCCAAGCCTTATAAGGTTCAGTGGATGACAAAGGATGAAGAAATAGTATTCAACACACAAGTAATCATAGCAATATCCATTGACAAATATGAAGAAAATATTTTATGTGATGTTGTTCCAGTGGATGTTGGGCATGTATTACTTGGTAGGCCATGGCAATATGATCATAACTCCACTCATGACGGCTATACCAACAAAATAACTTTCCTCCATAAAGGAAATAAAGTCACACTGATTCCTCTTACACGTGAACAAGTGAAAGAGGATGAGATAAAAATCAAAGAAATAATTGAAAAAGAAAACAAGAAAGTAGGTTGGAAAAGCAACCTTCTCAAGAAAAAAAGGAGACAAAGGTATGCATGTTGTTAACTTCTTCATCAATAGGTAAATATCTTGACTCTTATTCTCCAAAACATCACTTTGTTTCTTCATTTTCTCATGGGGCATGTTCAAAACAAAATGAAACCAAAAATATATTAAAGGCCAAGTGATGGAGGACCATCCAAGCTCAACATAGGACCCTTAACTCGAGCCATGTCCAAAAGAATACAAGAAGAAGAGGGAGACCTCACAACTTTACTCTTATGGAGTATTACATATTAAAATCCTTTCTTCTTAAAACTAATTACTTCTACCACTACAAGAAAAAACGTCATTATCTACCGCCCAAATCCGTATATAAGGCCTAAAATCCGTATATAATTTTTGGTTATATACGGATTACATACGGACAAAAATCCGTATATAATACTGTCGTAGCTAATGTTATATACGGATAATCCGTATATAAATTACGTACGGATAATCCGTATATAAATTACGTACG